>NC_064862.1:29381817-29583504 GCF_024139225.1 Suncus etruscus
CGCATTTCTTTGCTGATATGATGTTGACAATTCTTTCATGTGCTACTAATGGTCATTTGTAGCTCTGCTGAGAAATTTGTTCAAATCTTGATTATTTTTAGTTGGTTTGTTGTTCTGTTCTTTGAGTTGTTCTTGATTGCAGAAGTAATTTAGGGGCAGGAGTGCTAGTACAGTGGGGAATGTGCTTTGCTTTTGTTTTTTGTTTTGTTTTTGGGCCACACCCAGTAACACTCAGGGTTTACTCCTGGCTATAAGCTCAGAAGTCGCTCCTGGCTTGGGGGGACCGTATGGGATGCCGGGGGAGGGGGGTGGTGTTGAACCTCGGTCCATCCCAAGTCAGTGCTTGCATGGCAAATGCCCTATCATTTGCACCACCACTCCAGCCCCATGATTGTTATATGTTTTTAACCTTTCTTAATGTAGTAGAGGACAACCTTATGCATCATTAGTGAGTACTGTACTCAACACCACATGTTGGGGAGTTTCTCCAGTCCTTTAAAGGAGCTCCTTGAATGCTTCTTAGAAAACTCCTTTTTTTTTTTTTTTCTTTTTTTTTGGTTTTTGGGCCACATCCGGCGATGCTCAGGGGTTACTCCTGGCTGTCTGCTCAGAAATAGCTCCTGGCAGGCACGGGGGACCATATGGGACACCAGGATTCGAACCAACCACCTTTGGTCCTGGATCGGCTGCTTGCAAGGCAAACGCTGCTGTGCTATCTCTCCGGGCCCAGAAAACTACTTTCAACACAATGAATTTCCTAAGCTGTTGCCTGTGCATGAAGCTCTGAAGAGTGCCTTCAGATCAGAGTGGTAACCTAGCGGGGTTGAGTATTCTTGGTGAGGTGTTCATATTCTTCTGACTTCAGGAGTCTTACATGATAGTTCTGTTGTATATCTTATGGGGATTCCTTTGTAAGTTTTTTTTTTTTTTTTTAATCTTGCTGCTTTTAATATTCTGTCTCTGGATTTTGTCATTTTGATTATAGTGTGTCTTGGAGTTTTCCTAACTGGGACCAGTTTCACTGGAGCTCCTCGGGCCTCTTGGATCTTGGTACCTATAATACTCAGAATGGGAAGTTCTTTCTGAAACTTTCTTTAACTGTTCTTCTTTCATCAAATTTCTTTACTATTTGTTCTTCAGGGACTCTGATGATTCTTATGCTGTTCCTCTTTTACATAGTTCTCTGTGCTATTCATTTCCTTTCAGACTGTTTTCCATCTTCTGCTGTTCCCTAGCAGTTCCACCTTCCACCTTAGAAATCCTCAGTCTTGGGGCTGAGAGATAGCACGGCAGTGTGGTGTTTGCCTTGCATGTGGCCAACCTGGGAGGGATCAGGTTTGATTTCGGCATCCCATGTGGTCGGGTCCCCCAGCTTGCCAGGGGCGATTTCTGAGTGCAGAGCCAGGAGTAAACCTTGAGCACTGCTGGGTGTGGCCCAGCAGTCAGTCAATAAATAAAGTTTAAAAAAAGAAATCCTTAATCTTTTTCTAAGCTTGTTATTCTGCTGTAAGAACTTCTCACTTTTTTTATATCACCTCCCATGTTCTTTTCTGTTATCTTGAGTAGCACTATTTTCATTTTGACTCATACTTTCTTGTGCTTTGCTGACTGCCCTTTGAACTCACTGAATACCATCAGAGTGTCACTGAAGACACTGAGGGTTTACTGGTAGTGTTTATGTCTTTGGTAATACTCTTTTTTGCTCATTGAGCTTGGTGGTGGTCTACGTGTTTTCCCCATTGATTTTCTAGTGTTTTTGCTGTGATGGGGTGAGTGTTTGCAGTTAGACAACCTGAAAGATGCTGAGGGATTAAACTAGGCGTTGCCATCTGTCTTTGCTCATCCTCCACACAGGACAGAAGAGTAACTAGGAGCAGGGTGTTGATTTGTCTAGTATAGATCCACACTGCATGAACTTGAGGGGCTGTGGTGTGGTGCAGTTTGGGTGTGGAGGCACTTGGGTCCCAGCAGGTAGGAAGGAGTTCAGCCTTTCAGTCCCAGTGGGCCCAGTAATATCAGCAGGCAGGACAGGGAAATTATTTTAAGTCAAGTTGTATCATTCCTTTTAGAAGATGCTTGAACAAAAAACGAAAACTAAAATTGGTCTGCAAAATGGGATCCATGCCCTCTTTATCTTTTTCCTCCTGCTCACCTTACCTGCTCACTTCACCTACATCCTCACCTTGTATTCCTAATTTCTGTTCAGTGCCATCTGGTTAAGCTAAAGACTTGCTTACTCACAGGGTACAGTCCCTTGTTATCTTAGGACCTTTGATCAATTTGTTTTCTGCCACCTGTACTGTGCCTTCCTCATCCTCTGACCACCTTTGAATCTTCTCTTCCTGGAGGCATTTCAAGCACCCTTGCCCCAGGCACTCTCCCTTACTCTCTTCTTCCTGGACATCTTTGGAAGACAGTTCACTGTAGCAGAGTGATTCTAAAGCCCTTAGAAATATTCTTAGAAAGTATTGCTTGGGGCCGGGCGGTGGCGCTGGAGGTAAGGTGCCTGCCTTGCCTGCGCTAGCCTAGGACGGACCGCGGTTCGATCCCCCGGCGTCCCATATGGTCCCCCAAGCCAGGAGTGACCTCTGAGCGCATAGCCAGGAGTAACCCCTGAGCGTCACGGGTGTGGCCCAAAAACCAAAAACCAAAAAAAAAAAAAAAAAAAAAAGAAAGTATTGCTTGCATTTTAAGAAAGAAAAAGCTTCTGTGTGGTCAAACATACTTGTAATCATTTTGTTTTTATATTAATTTTCCACTTGATTACTTGGGAATTGAAAAGAAGACTGTTAGTAATGGCCTTGAACACAAGTTTATGAGGCGTAGAGGTAATTGGCTTTGATTGTGAAATCGTTGAAGTCGTCTTGTAGGACAGCAAAGAATTGGTGGGCTGTTGAAAATATATCCAATATTTCTTTCCTCACAGCAAAGTTCCAGCATTTGTGAGGATGATCGCTCCAGAGGGTTCCTTGGTGTTCCACGAGAAAGCCTGGAATGCTTATCCCTACTGTAGAACAAGTAAGCCTGCTCCAAGAAGTCAGTTCGCCTCTCACCCCACTGCTGAGGAGTTGGTTCTTTTTGGGGTACACTAAGCAAAGCCTTCTGAGGGCTCTTGTGAAGTCTCTGCCCAAACCATGGCAGAGACCAAGTTATGTTGTGGGTTGTGGCACCCCATCTTTGATAGGGGTGCTTTTCCAGACAACAGCCTCTTTGAACAGCTAAGAGTACACCTCAGAAAGGAATACAGAGCCTGTCAAGAAAGCTCTTCCGTGCCAGGTCTAGATTCAACGAGCTTTACCAATGTTGCTCATAATTAGAAGAAAAATGAAACCAAATTCTGAGTTTCTGTTGTTTACTAAACCTTGTCAATGGTGTTTTACCTTTGTGATGTTATTCCTTTCACTCTAGTTATCAATTTAGATTATTAGCTTCATAATGACAAGTATCTTGTGCTGTCATTTATGTAGAAACATATTCTGCAGACATTAGCTGGTAGACTCTGTTTACAGAGATTTCATTTATATGACATAAATTATTGGGTCAGGTTATTTTAACTGTTGACTAATGTTTTGATTCTCCCCCCCACCCTTCCCCTCTTCCTCCTGTGCCTGTATGTTATGCCTCAGTTGTAACGGTGAGTAAAACGTTTTGTATAGTTTATTAATATCCATTTGAAACTTTGCTTTCCATAGCAGTTATTTTCAGCTACCGTTATTTCACTGCAAAATTGTTGCCAACAAATTATCATCATCACACCCTGGTTTTTGTTGTTTTTGTTGTTTTTGTTTTATGTTTGTTTTTTTTTTTTTTTTTTGGCCACACCTGGCATTGGCACTCAGAAATAACTCCTGGCAGGCTCCGGGGACCATACGGGATGCTGGAGATCAAACCCTAGTTAGCTGCGTGCCAGGCAATCACCCTATCTGCTGTGCTATGCCTCTGGTCCCTCATCACACCCTGTTTTAAACCTTTATAAACCTTTTAAACCTTTATAAACGGCTTCACTGAAAAGTCACATCTCACCTTTTTGCCCGTTTAAAAAATTTTTTTTTCCTGCATAAAATCTGTGCCAATTATGCAGTGAAATGCAGTTTCCTTGCCTTTTATTTTTAAAACTACACACTGCTGCATGACTCCCATGCTCCTGTGATCAGCCCACTGCATCCCATGTTTCCCATGTTTTTGGGCTCCTGCAGTCTTGCCTCAGCATTTGCTATTGACTTTGTTTTGCTATGCTACATTTAATGCCAGATTTGCTCACTAAATCTCACAACTTACTATCAATTCTCCATGCTGCATGACAAAGAGAATTGTTTAAATTATATAAAAGCATGTACCATTTGATTTGCCTGGTAAATCTATAAAAATAGTTGGGTTCCTCCTCCTCTTTTTTCATGGGGGTGGGAACCAAGATTCAGAGTATGTGTGCTTGTGCTGAGAAAAGCTCCCAGGGACAGGAGCTGCTCCCTAGAACTGGTAAAAGATCATTGTGTCTTGATGTTTTGTTCTCTGCAGAATGAATACATGAAAGATGATTTCTTCATTAAAATTGAAACGTGGCACAAACCAGACTTGGGAACTTTAGAAAATGTAAGTGTTGGCTCTGGCTTTCAAGGCAACCCCTCTAAGTGTGTATACTGTAGTTCATTTCATCAGCCCTAAAGTGGTGGCTCTGCTTTGTCCTGACCCTTGCCGAAGGTATGTCAAACTATGGTGTGGCGACCTTGCAGCATGAAACTCAGGGACTTGCTCAGTCAAGAGCATTTGTGAAGTGGTAGAGTTGCTGCTTTATCAGCACTATATTCATGCAGGATCAGGAAATCTTAGATAAACAAAAGTTAAAGATAATCCTCAAACTCATTTACCTTTTTAGTTTTTTTTTAACTTTCCATCTCTGTGATTTGCCAGTGTAGCTTAACATAATCTAGTTGGTGGCTTTAATTTTCACCTTCATCCCATTTGGCTGGGGTTTTCTGTTGATTTGGAGAAATGGCCCAAAGAGGCTTTGAATTACTTGCCAAAAATATTAAGAATTTTTTGACTTTTTACAAGTTTGTACACATTACCACTCAAATAAGTCCGAAGAACAGATGAGACTCAGTAAAATGACAAACTTGGTAAAGTTGGGCAAAGATGAATGTCTTAGCCGTGTTGTCTAAACGGTGTGGCTTCTAGACATAAGAGGCTTCTGGGAGCTTCTTAAGATTCAGCTTTTCAGTCCCTTCTCAATCCTCACTTCCTTTGTTGATGGACAGCAGAGACCTGTTTCTGTCACTTGCTAAAGTATGATAATGATTATGTCAACACTGTAATTGAAAATCTGTTCTAGGATAGTAAATTAGTGGTAATTATAGATCTTTTATTACCATGATTTTATTTTATTTTAGGTTTTTGTTTTGTTTTTGGACCTTACCTGCCAAGATACAGGGGTTATACCCTGGCTGGCCATATTCAAATCAAACGCCTTATCTTTACTATCACTCCAATCTCACTTTTAATATTTTTATGTTGTTGGTGCTAATAGAACTTTTGAGTTGGAAGTTTGTCTATTTGACTTGAGTTTTTTTTTTTTTTTTTTGCTTTGTTTTTGGGCCACACATGACAATGCTCAGGGATAATTTCTGGCTCTGAAATCAGGAATTACTCCTGATGGTGCTGGGGGACAGTATGTGATGCTAGAGATCAAATTCAGGTCAGCCGTGTGTAAGACAAGTGCCCTACATGCTGTACTATTGCTCCATTTCCCATTTCCTAATAACTATTGAGATGTAGTTTAAGCCAGATGATTTAGTCTACATTTACTTACTATTTTTGTTTGTTTTTTTGACCCACTACCAGCTCTGCTCAGGGTTTACTCTGCTCAGGTATCACTCACTCCTGGCAGGGCTCAGGGGACCATATGAATTCCAGGGATCAAACTCAGGTCTGTTGCATGCAAAGCAAGTGTCCTGCCCACTGTACTCTCTTTTCATCCTCAGTGTACATTTGATTTAGACAGCTCTTTAGAGCTGTAAAGTGGGCATAGATTTTACACTTTCAAAATAATTGTTTGTTTTTTTGGTTTTGGGCTCAGTGGGGTATGCTGTATGCTCAGAAATTGCTCCTGGCTCAGGTACCATATGGGATGTCGAGGGATTGAACTGCAGTCTTTCCTAGGTTAGCGCCTGCAAGGCAAATCAAATGTCCTACCACTGCACCTCCACTCCAGCCCTTCAAAATTTTCTTAACTGATTCATAAGTGGCATTTCAGAAAGAAATAATTGAACCAGAGATGAAGAAGAGTGGGCATCATAGTGAAACTGAATATTTTTAGGGATAATAGATTGAACAGAGGTTAACATTCACTGCAATCTGTTGAAATCTTAACTATAAGGCTAATATTATCTATAAACTCATCTTCTATTCTTGAGGACATAGAGGTTACAAGTACTTTCTAGAAAGAATTTCATTGAGATTAAATCAATATTTCTCAAGGTGGGCAATTGCCCCACTGGAGGTTGTTGTTAGTATAGTAGTTACATAGTCATAAATGCATTTGTGGTGCTTTCTTTTTTTTTGGTTTTTGGTTTTTGGGCCACACCCAGTAATGCTCAGGGGTTACTCCTGGCTATGTGCTCAGAAGTTGCTCCTGGCTTGGGGGACCATATGGGACACCGGGGGATCGAACCGCGGTCTATCCAAGGCTAGCGCAGGCAAGGCAGGCACCTTACCTTTAGCGCCACCGCGCGGCCCATGCTTTCTTTATTACCTTAAAGAAAAATAATTTCTAGGTTTCATTGAAATTTAAATATTTTTTCTGACATGGGGTGGTGGGCCAAATAAGTTTAGGCACTTTTAAGTTAAACATTGGCAAATAGATTTGTGTTTGTTTGGCGGTATCTTTAGTGCTTATATTACTTAGGTATGTAAGAAGTAATGAGATTTCTACAGAAATTTCTTGTAGTAATTTGGATTTTTATTCCTCGCAACGTACTCTAATGAGACTCAAGATGAAAACTATGTGAACAGTGGTTTTACTTAATAAGAGTAAACTCTGTTTTTTTTTTTTTTTCTTGTTGTCTTTTTTAGGTACATGGCTTAGATCCAAACACATGGAAAACCGTTGAAATTGTCCACATAGATATAGCAGACCGAAGTCAAGTTGAACCAGCAGTAAGTTCTACCCATGCCTTGGAGCTTCTTTAACCCCTTACATGTAAAAGCTGTTGATTTTTTTATTTTGTATCTGACCTACTTCTCACACAAAAATATTCCTGGGACTTGGGTATGTTTCTTTTTTTTTTTCTTTTTTTGGTTTTTGGGCCACACCGGCGATGCTCAGGGGTTACTCCTGGCTGTCTGCTCAGAAATAGCTCCTGGCAGGCACGGGGGACCATATGGGACATCAGGATTCGAACCAACCACCTTTGGTCCTGGATCGGCTGCTTGCAAGGCAAACACCGCTGTGCTACCTCTCCAGCCCGGGTATGTTTCTTTATAGCCAAAAAGAACACAAGGAGGAAAAAGGTGACTTGTTTCCTCTGCAAATTTCACTTTTGAGCAAATAATTCCTTTAATAGATTCCAGTATACTTGCAACATTTCATTACAAAAAGAATTCTTCTTTGAGCTTCTTGAAATAACATTGGGTCCATTTCACCAGTTAAGAAAGCAAACATTGGGTCCGGAGAGATAGCACAGCGGCGTTTGCCTTGCAAGCAGCCAATCCAGGACCAAAGGTGGTTGGTTCGAATCCCGGTGTCCCATATGGTCTCCTGTTCCTGCCAGGAGCTATTTCTGAGCAGACAGCCAGGAGTAACCCCTGAGCACCACCGGGTGTGGCCCCTCCCCCCAAAAAAGCAAACATTGAAGTCACCTATCAATTCTCATTAACTCAGCTAGGACTCTAGTCATTAGTGGGAAATGTTGGCTATAGACTATCTTAGCTTAAATGTTGTTTTGCTTGCCTTTTTTTTTTTTTTTTTTTTTTTTTTGCTGCTTACTAAATGCAAACAATGGTTGTTTTGAGCCATTTGCAAATATTGGCCCAGTTCTTATTTGGGAGTATGCTAGTATGCAGCTTTGATTTTGCAGGGTATGGTTGTGGGCCTTTTTCATTTTCAGGCCAATATGTGACCTTTCCCTTTTTATTCTGCTTTAGATAGATGAAACTTTGAGATAAGACTGAAGCCCCCTGTTTTGTGATGGTAAAACCTGTATATTTTGTTGGCATCCCTTATTATTTTGGTTTTGGTGATCCTTGAATTTGAGCAGTGGTGTTGTACATGGAATAGAAATGATCCTTCCTAAAATTGTCTGGTGTAACTGTTGAAATTGAAAGATCAACCTTCCAAAACAAAGGTCTCTGACCTTTTCTCAGAAATCTCCCGATTGGTCTGCCTGCAGCCACCCTCTCTGAACCAGGCTGGTCTTTTTCTTGTTCTGAAAGGATCCTTCATTGCTTAGACTTGATGAGCATTGAGATGAGAACTACAGATTTTAGTTTTTTCCTTTTTTTTTGAAGGGGTCTACACCTGGCTGTACTCAGGGCTTACTCCTCACTCTGCACTTAGGGGGTCACTGGAGAACTTAGGAGGTGCTGGAGATCAAACCCAGGTCAGCCATATATAAGTCAAGTGCCCTGCTTCCTATATTTTTACTCCCAGCCCCACTCATTGTCAGTGGTCCCTAAGTTTTAAGTATACTGTGATTTGAAGTTATTCTAGTGTTGGGGTTTTCTTCTCCTTTGGAATTATGTAGGGTATTTCATTGTCTAGGTGTGGTGCCAGAGATTGAACTCAGAGCCGCATACATGCAAGACAGGTATATTATGCTGAACTATATTCCCATACAGGATTTTCTTTTAATTTTTAATTGGGGGGGGGCATCACACCCACCTGCGCTCTGGTGTTACTCCTGGCTCTGCACTCAGAAATTGCTCCTGGTAGACTCGGGGGACATATGAGGTGCCGGGAATCGAACCACCATCTGTCCTGGGCTGGCCGTGTGCAAAGCAAACACCCTACTGCTGTACTATCTTTCTGGCCCTCATACAGGACTTTTTTTTTTTTTTTTTTTTTTTTTGGTTTTTGGTTTTTGGGCCACACCCGGTGGTGCTCAGGGGTTACTCCTGGCTGAAATAGCTCCTGGCAGGCACAGGGGACCATATGGGACACTGGGATTCGAACCAACCACCTTTGGTCCTGGATTGGCTGCTTGCAAGGCAAACACCGCTGTGCTATCTCTCCGGGCCCCATACAGGACTTTTTAATTCATAGATATGTACTTGTTCTATTTGAGTAACTTGAACAGAACTTTATTATAGTCAATTCTATTTGATCATATTTTATTTTATTTTATTTTGATTTTTGGACCATACCCAGCAGAGCTCAGGGGTTTACTCCTGTTTGTACTCAGAATTCACTTCTAGCAGGTTTAGGAGACCACAAGGAATGCCAGGGATTGAACTGGGTAAGCTGCGTGCAAGGCAAATACCCTATCTTCTGTGCTATTGCCTGGGTCCCTCAGATTAATATTTTCATCCTGTGTCTTTGGCCATGATTTGCTTTATGTGGGAGAATTATAGGCATTAAAATTCATTGCAGGTGGGGCCGGAGAGATAGCATGGAGGTAAGGCATTTACCTTACAATCAGAAGGTCGGTGGTTCAAATCCTGGCATCCCATATGGTCCCCTGAGCCTGCCAGGAGCAAATTCTGAGTGTAGAGCTAGGAGTAACCCCTGAGTGCTGACCCAAAAAAAAATTCATTGCAGGTAAATGGTGGGTGGGTCAGATGAGGAGGTTAGGTCAGGATAGCTGTTGGTATGAGGAGTAGCAGGTCACAGCTCATACCATGCAGCAGTATGACACAATGAGTTTGGGTGTCCTGGCATAGGCATTCAGATTCTTTTGTGTTTGACAAAGTTGTGCCAAAGAAAATAAATAAGCCGGTCTTAAGGTTCACAGATGTGTCTGCCATATTGTTCTCCAGCAGAACACAAGGCACCTTTGGTTGTGCTGAAGGCTTAAGAGTAATCTTTGTTCTATCCCCGGAATAAACTGGCCTCTCAGTCAGTGTTTGAGGGCCAGAGGGAGAACAGGGGAGCAGATTATATAGGTAGCTTGCCTATCTTTCCTCCCCCTACCTGTACTTAGTCTTCAGAAAGGAGAATGCTGCTGACTTCCAGGGAGCAGATCAGCAGCTCCTGCGGCGGGCGGGTATTGCAAGTGGCAGGCACAGTACCTGATGGCTGAGCCAGGGCCCTCTGTAGTTAGAGAGCCTGTGAGAGAGACTCCATCCCAAGTGAGGAAGTTCTGCATTAGGTATGCGTGGATCTGTGGCTTAACACATACATTCTGGAAACAGGCTTCAGGCTATCTGCTGGCTTTTGAGAACTGAACAGGTCACTTTGTGCTGGTTTACCTTGTGTAAAATGGGTTACTTGTCTCACAGGGTTAAATGTGAGCTCTTAAAGCTGTGCTCAGTTCAACTAATGCTCATCATTATTGCCCTTAATATTTATTTTTAGCTCTGTTATGCAGGATTTCTGATAGTCTGTTGGCACTAAACATTGGGAGAAGGTGGCTTGCTTTTATATTTCAGTGTTCACAGCTACTGTTTTATAATGCCTTGTGGTCCAGTCCTACTCACTTCTTCAGGGTTGCATTCTAGTCTGATAATTGAAGCTACCACATTTGGTTACTGCAGTCTTCGCTGATGGACATTTGGGTTGCTCCCACCTTGGCTGTTGGAAATGGTGCTGCTGCGGCCACGGCCATATATTGTGGCTTTTTGTTTAGGGATCTTCTTAGTTGTGGGTTTTAAAAGTAAAACTAATATGTAGGGATTCTTAGATATTTTGGCATGAAATAGGAACCCCCAACATGCATATCTTCATGATAGAAGGGTATGAGGAAACTCTGAGGTAGGTTATAAGGGAGCCCATGATGTTATTTTATGGTTTTGGGGGAGGGAAAGGACTCTCATGTGATGATCAGGAAATTTGGGACCCCACCAGCAATCTCTGCCAACTTCTGCTTCGGGATATATTGCCATTCAGGTTCTGTGGTACCAGAACGACTTAGGCTGTCCCAGTGGTGTGTAGGTTTGTACCCACCCTGGACTATCTCTTCACACTACCCTCCTGCTTTCTTTTTTTAATCCTGGTTAGGTAAGAACTGAAAATTGAGCTGTCTGGTAGCATATGAAAATGTGGGGGTGGGAATTTTTGGGGTCAGAGTCATGAGGTCAAGCATCTAACTGTTCACAGGGAGTAGGCAGGAGATGGAGGTGTGGGACAAGGACTCTTCAGTCTACTTCCCCCATCCCCCAGTCTACTTCTTATTCTGCTGGCCATCTTGTCTGACACTTGCCCTTTAGGCTCTCTGCTGTCTATTTGGCCTCACTGGCTAATGTTTGGCTCAGGATTGGCTGCACGATCAAATATAGCACCTGGCCATCTTTTTTTGTTTGTTTGTTTTGTTTTTTGGGTCACACCCAGCATCGCTCAGAAATCGCCCCTGGCAGGCTCGGGGGACCATATGGGATGCCGGGATTCGAACCACCGTCCTTCTGCATGCAAGGCAAACGCGCTACCTCCATGCTATCTCTCCGCCCTGGCCATCTTTTCTTACTGAGTCAGTTTGAGTTTTCTGTGGAGCTCATTTGTTCATTTGGTTTTGTGTCTATGTGTCAGTTGAAAACTTGGGCAAAGGAAGAAAACTTCACTTAAGCACCTACAGCTACAGTGTCAGTGTTGCAGCCACTAGTAGTGCAGCCCTGGAGTAGACCAGCTGGCAACAGTTGGTGGGTATCACTGTGAGCTACCTGTAGTCTGAGTGAAATAGTCCTGGAGCATCAGGCATTGTTTTACTGTGGGATCCAGCCTAAGAAATCTGTTACTTGTCAATGTCGAGTCAACATCCTAACATATACTCTTAACCTTGGTGGGATTTCTTTCTACACACCTGGGCCACCATTGAATGCACAGTTCATTGTTAAGCATACCATTCTGATGCAGAAGTGAAAATAATTCACCAGTAGTAAAGGCTCATGCATGGTTCAAAGTGTTGCAGAGAAAAGAACCAATGATCTGTGAGGTTGGAATCGGTTACAATCCACTGCTATCCTTCTTACATTTCCCCTCACCTTCCTTATGCAAGTATTTTTTGAAATTTTTATTTACTTTTTTCTCTGGGCATTGAAATCAGAAGAATGTCTGTCTGTACTGTTGTCTCTCCAGCTCTTAGAACAGTCCTTGTCATCACCTCGGTACTACTGAATTCAGGTTTGAATAAATGAATTATAGACAAGCAGAATGCAAGCAAAGGTGCAGGTGCATTTTCCAAACCTGAGGGAAGAGTGGGAATTGGTTTTAGAATCGAGGGAATTTGCCTGTCTTTAGTCTTGCTTCCACATCAGTTTGCGTAATTCAAGAGTTTCTTGGAGCTTATTCAGATCATCCCTCTGGAGCAAGTGGAGCCTGAGAAGTTCTTTGTCTCCCTTACTTTCTGCCATTGATCTGTACTGTAAGATCTACCTTGGACACATCACTTTATACTACAGAAACCCTGATAAATGATTTCTTTTTAGTATCTTCAGCAGATGCAGATGTTGAAACCCTAACTCTCAGTCCAGGGTTCTTGCCACTGATTGGCGCTTCCCTTTGAGCAAAGGCCCTGTTTTCTCAGCTTCCAGACTACTGCAGGAGCACAGACTTCTATAACTGGCCCTGTCCCGTGTGTTCCTCTGGGAACAAGCAGGCGTACTGATCTGGCATTCCCTTAGGCATACGTCCTCCCTCTCCGTTCAGAGTCTGTTTACTTCAGGATGGAGGCCAGATTTCACTTCCTCTGGGCAGATTTCACCCGTGTTGAAATCATTCCTACTCACTGTTGAATCTCCACTTCTGTTGATTGCATTGATGTGTCTTGTTCTGTTCAGGAGCCTGTCTCGGAGAGTGGGTGCTGAGTGACTTTGTTGCATGAATCTGATGAACTCAAGATAATAGTGAAATTAACCTCTGAGGGAAGAGTTAGAAAATCTGTTTGAATCAAGTAAGCTTGCACTGAATGAGGAAACTCACATGCATTGCCCTGGGGAGTGAAATACCTGATCAACCCAACTTGGGTAAGCAGAATTATAGCAAACAAACATGCCTTTTAGTCAAGCACAATTCCTCTTCAAGGAACTGATCCTAGGAAGTGTGAAGTAAGAACTCTGTCTGTCAAGCTTGGGAACCATTGAAGACCATTTCTCCAAGGGCAAGGAACTCCATACATTATGGCTCTCCCATCGGAAGAGCTTCTTCACAAGAGTGATCCTTCTACTCGTAGCTGTCATCTTTATATGAGAGAACCATACTTTGCAGAGAAGATAGTCATGTTCTTCCTTTGTATTTTCATTTTCTGTAGTTGTTTCCTGCTGGCAACCCTGTCTGAAAACATCTGAGCGAGACCACATTAACTTTCATTACGTTTTATTGTTAGGTTTGTTCCATTTTGCTGTGAATTAGTCTGTCTCTTACTATATACATGACTCATAAATTTAAATTTGCAGATGTATATAGGGCACAACATATATAGGATCTATTTCTGCGTATGATTTTAGTCATCCGCTGGTCTCAGTAACTGGGGATCGTTGACTGGGTCGCCTGTGAAAGGGGAGAGGAAGCTTTTACAGCCCTTGAAGATCAAGGAGCTGGTGGTTGAGGAGCTTCACGGAGCAGTTTAACCAAGATATGGCAAAGATGTGCTCCCTACATTAGGATAGATGTGGGGAAGCTGTGTGACAGATCACAGATTTAGTAGCCATTTAATGTCATTCATGGGAATGAGCAACCCCTTCACCTCTACCATAGTCCATTGGCAGAAGCAAATCACATGTTTGGCTTGGGACCAGGGGAGATTTATTATGTAAGTTTTGCTTGTGGGGGTGGGGGTAATGGTCAAATTTCATTATGGTATTCCTGTCATGCCAAAGGCCAATTCTCAGTAAGTGAACCCTGCTTGTCAAAGGCTCCAGACACTAGAGTTGAGAGCTTGAAAGTTAGGAATGAGTTCATTAGCAGAGTCTTCATTAGATGGTCTTCATGAAAGGGCCTTTTGAAGATCTAGTATGCACTTCAGGCTCTTAACCATGATGGTTTTAGTCTCAGTCTAATGCACTGGGCTTTTCGTTTTGTTTTGTTTTGGTTTTTGTTTAAATAGAATTCAGGGGGCTGGGGCTATGGTACAGCAGGTAGGACACTTGCCTTGCATGCTGCCAATCTGAGTTTGATCCCCAGCATCCTGTATAGGGTTCTCTGAGCCGGCCAGCAATGATTTCTGAGTGCAGCGCCAGGAAGTAACTCCTGAGCACTGTCTGAATTTGGGGTATGGCCCCAAATTCAAAATAATACTGATGTGTTTGTTTTGAACAAACTTTGACTTCTTTGTTTTTTTTTTTTGTTTGTTTGTTTTTGGGCCACACCTGGCAGCTCTCAAAGGTCACTTCTGGCTATCTGCACTCAAAAATCATTGCTAGCAGCCGGAGATGCAGGGCCATGGAACCTGGGTTAGCCTCAGAAGGTAAATGCCCTGCTTGCTGTGCTGCTGCTCCAGCCCCCAACAAGCTTCTTAAATGGATAAATTTCTCCCTTGTATATTAATTACTTTAACAGAATCAGTTACACTAAGAATTTTGAGAAAATACACAAAATAGCCAACTCTTCTCCAGAAACAGGACAAATATTAAATAGTTGGCTGGTTAGAACCTAAAATTTGTAAGTAAAGCTGAGTCTGAGAACTCCACCTGGTGGGGCTTTTTGGTCATTGCAAGTGGGTTGAAAACAAAACATGTCTGAATGTTTTAATGCAGACTGACTGACTGATTACTTTTAGGGTTCAACTCTCTGCTCTGTTTCTGGTGTCAAATGGCTCATATCTTACTCTCCTTATAGACTTGTCATTTTTCTGATTGTGCTTATGAACTTTGCTTACCATATACAGAACGATGTAATTGCACCCAGTGTGTAACTAAATACTTGAGTAGCTGGTTTGACATATTTACACAACCAGAGAATGAGATTGTCATAATACCACAGATCTCTCAGTGTGATGACCCAGAGTTACAGGATTATTTGATGCTTAAATCTCATGTTTAAACATGTGGGTTCTCTGGTTTTTTGGTTGATTACTTGTGGAAGTCTGGTAGAGGAGATGATACTCTGACCTGCAGATCCACAGAAGATACAGAATTGTGCATTGCCTAAGGAATTGAGCTGAGATTTCTGCATGGATGATCCCACCCAGTTTTTCTGGTGCATCACAGATGGGACAGATTAGCAGAAAGTGGCATTACCGTGGTGTTAAGTGTTGTGTCGTTGAAGGACAGACAGAGGCTCCTTAACATTCTAACAGTCTGAGAGCACTGCTTACTCCCAACAGCACGCTTCTCAATTCTTGCACCCTTGTCCCCTCTTGTGTCATAGCTCACCCCACTGTCATTCATGGAATCCTTCCTCAGGAAAATGGGCCCTGGAGAGACCTGGACCAGACTTTGTTTCTAGTAGGATCCTCACCTCAGCCTGACACTGATGAGCCTCTCACTCTCAGTAAGAACTTGGCAGGTCAGAGAGGATTTGGGGCTTTTTTCATTTTCCTCTGTTAAAAAAATAGTTTGGAGAAATTGAGGTTTTTTTTTTTTTCCCCCTTTAATGAGAAATGACTACCATTGTATAACTTTGAAGCACATAGGATGGTGGTTTATTTAGGGCTGTGTGTGTGTGATAAATGTTTATCTTTTATAGAGAGAAGAAAAGAAGGAAAAACAGTTTCTTGTGATTAAACTTTGGGATTTACTTTTCCTAGCAGCGTGCACTTTTTTTTTTTTGCAGTTTGCAAATTTTATCTCTAGTACCTATTTATCATTCATCTGAAAGTTTCTCACTTTGACACAAACACCCCCGCCCCCTCTGTCCTATTTGATACCCTTAGAAAAAAAATCTCTTTTCCACAGTAAGCTTTCTTGGGAAGTTGGTTAGGTTACATGGTTACATTCTGTATAGTCTTTGTGTTTCTTTGAGTTGGCTCTTTTCACTTAGCAGATGCCTTCCAGGTGCTCTGACATATGCTAGGATTTCCTTGTCGGGTGTATGTGTGTGTACGGCTTGATAGCACACAGTTCTGTCCATAACTTGGCCTTACCTATTGTAAAAACTGCTGCCATGACCATGCAGATCAGAGTGTGTGCATGCACATGCAAGTGCAAGAGGTAACCCAGACCCTCACACGCGTGAAGAATGTGCTCTACCACTGAACTCTATTTCTTCCACCTTCCTCCCAAGTAAGTATCTTTTTGAGTTAGTATTTTTATTTTCTTTGTATATCTACCATAAGCAGATACAAAGCCACTGGGTAGCTAAAATTAATTTTTTGTTTTCATACTAACTGCCCTTTTGCATTTATTCTTATCTAAGATTGTGGTTTGTGTGTGTGTGTGTGTGTGTGTGTGTGTGTGTGTGTGTGTGTGTGTGTGTGTGTGTGTTGTTTTGTTTTTGGGTCACACCTGGCGGCGCTCAGATGTGACTGCTGACTGTGCTCAGAAATTACTCCTGCTGGTGCTCTGGGATGGGATGCTTGGGATTGAACCTGTGTCAGCAAGGCTACCTAGCTGTTACCATTCGGCCCCATTTTTCCTTCATTCTTTAAAGCTTTTGCTACCTTTTGCTTTGTTTGATACCTTACTGCAATTTAATTTGCATTTCCCTAGTGACCAATGAGGTTTAACAGATTTTCATGTACCTTGTGAGAAATGTTTGTCCTTTACTTACTGTGATTTTGTGCATTTTTAAAAAAACACATCTTAGATATTCATCCTTTTTTTTTTATGATACCTGATTTGCGCATACTTTGTCCTATTCTTCAGTTGTCTTTTTGTTGATCGTTTTTTTTTTGTTTGTTTTTTGTTTTTTCTTGTTTTTTTTTGCTGTGCAGAAAGTTTTTAGTTGGATACAATATTCCTTATTTGTTTGCTTTTTATTTTGCTATTTGTAATTTGGGTTTCATACCCAAAATATTTACTAACAAGACCCAATTCATGGAGCTTCTCTATTTTCTTACAGGAGCTTAGGGTAGTGGGGATTGTATACCCCAGGCAGTGTGTATAAGGAGGAACGTGTGTGAGGACCTAAGTTAAGGCTCCACACAGAAGCATGAGCTCTAGTCCTTTGGGCCACTACTCCGGCCTCTTCTCAAGGTTTTACGGTTTCAGACCTTATTAATTTAATTCCCTTCAAGTTAACTTTTATGAGCTGTATAAAACATGGAGTCAGGCTTATTCTTTACATACGAATATTAAGTTATCCTGCACTGTTTATTGAAGAAATTATCATTTTTTTGTGGCATGTTCTTGGCTACTTTGTTGTATATTGGCTCATCAGATATTAAGCATTTAAGTTTATTTCTGGCTCCCACTCTGTCCCACTGGTCTATTGATGTATTCATATGCTTGTACCATACTATTTTGATAACCAGCTTTATGTTCAGCTGGAACTCAGAAAGTTGATGCTTCCTATTGGGTTTTCTTTATCAGAATTTCTTTGTCAGAGAATTTTTGTTTACATATAAATTATGTAGGGGCACTTTTTCTACTTCTATAACAGAAGCCATTGGGGTCTTGATAGGAATTCCCTTGCATCTGTGAGGCTTTTAGTAATAGTAACATTCAAACAATTTTTTTAGTTTTTCCAATTCGTGAACATATTATTTTCTTGTCTTTCATTTATACCATTTGTCTTCTGATTTTTTTTTTACAAATATTAAATAAAATGGTCCCTTACTTCCTTATAAATGATATCAGTTATTTTAAAATGAGCAATGCCTTTTAGGTTGGAATTGTTACAGTACAGTTATGTGAATCAAAATATTCTGCTTAAGATACCAGAATATAAGGGTTTTTTTGTTTTGGGGGGGGCCACACCCAGTGACACTCAGGGATTATTCCTGGCTCTGTGCTCAGAAATCGCTCCTGGCTTAGGGGGACCATATGGGATGCCGGCCGGCGGATGGAACCGCTGTTCGTCTAGGCTATCGCTGTCAAGGCAGATGCCTTACCATTCTGTGCCACCACTCTCCGGCCCCCAGAATATAAATTTTAACATTTTTTAAATCATTTTTATTAAGGTATGTGGTTTACGGTATTGTAAATTATAATTTTTATGTCTATCATTCTAACACCACATCCACCACCAAAGTGTTCCATTTCCTCCACTTCCAAGGAGAGATCTCCAATGTTGATACCTTTGACCATTTGTTGTTTTTTTATTGTATTTCTTTACCTTTTTTTTTTTTTTTTTTTTTTGGTTTTTGGGCCACACCCGGCGGTGCTCAGGGGTTACTCCTGGCTATTTGCTCAGAAATAGCTCCTGGCAGGTACGGGGGACCATATGGGACACCAGGATTCGAACCAACCACCTTTGGTCCTGGATCGGCTGCTTGCAAGGCAAACACCGCTGTGCTATCTTTCCGGGCCCTTGTATTTATAGAGATCTTTTTTTAAATTGTGGTGGTGGTAGATTGCACAGATATAGATGAATAAAGATAAACTCACGAAATTCCTCAAAACTGTTTATCAGTAATGTTAGAAATTTTTTATTTTTTCACAGCTATATATAAATTTTTAAAATGTAACAAAATGAACAATATTTGCCAATAGGTTTTTAAAACAAAATATATAAATTCTACAATTACACAGTTAAGAGAAGTGAATTAACTAATTTTAAAAAACATAAAGAAGGGGTAAAACAAAACAAAAATAGGGGGCCAGAGCAATAGCACAGTGGTAGGGCATTTGCCTTGCACATGGCCGACCTGTAATGGACCTGGGTTCAATCCCTGGTATCCTGTATGGTTCCCTGAGCCTGCCAGGAGCCATTTCTGAGCGCAGAGCTGGGCTTAACCCCTGAGCACCGCTGGGTGTGGCCCAAAACCCCAAAATAAATTATTTAAAGAATGGGGCAGACAGTTCAGTAGTAGGGAGGGACCATGCCTCATGTGAATATTGTGGGTTCATTCCCTGGCACCGCAATATTGTCCTAGCACAACCAATAATTATCCCCAGGTACAGAGCGAGGAGTAACCACATCCCTAGGTGTGGCCCCAAGCAACAGCAAAAAATTTAAAGGAAGGCCTATATAGGCCTATAAAGTATTTTATTTTTAGAAGATAATGTTGGTTTTATGTTAGGTGATAGGGTATTATAGACAATATATTTAAGTATCTGCTTTCATATATAAATGAAAAATCTCCAGATATAAGAAATATTACCTAGACTAGGCACAGAATGTTCAAAATAATGAAACATTAATTCCTGTTTTAACAGTATAAAACCCTGAACGAGCTAAGAATAAACAGGTTTTTCATCATCTAGAAAAGCACAACCATAAGCAGCATGAGCGCAGTGGTTAAGTGTTGAGAAGTTTGTCTTGTCATTTAAAGAAGTTCCTTGAATGCTTCTTACAAAACTTGTTTTAAGACTTTGAATTCCCAAAGCTATTGGCTTGTCCATGATACTATGTTTTGCTCCTTTAAATCTGAAAGGCAATCTAGTTGGGTAGAACATTCTTGGTGAGGTAAATCATTTCATTGAGTTTTTTTTTTCCTTTACTCTATACCCCCATCTCTTCTGGCCCATAGAGAGTCATTCCTTTTTTGATCTTGTTGCTTTCAGTATTCTGTCTCTGTCTTTGACTTTTACCATTCTTATTGGAGGATTTTTTTTTTTTTTTTAATCTTTGGTTCATTTCACTAGAACCCTTCCTTCAGGTCTCTTGGATCTGGCTGCTTGCACTCCTTAATAGTGGGTTATTCTGATTTTTGATTTCCGTAGTGGCTCTTTGTGAATTTGCCTTCCTGTTCCTCAGGAACTCTGATGGTTCTTACATTGTTTCTTTTGACCTCATTGCAGTTTTCTAGTTCTCTTCAGACTTTTTCATCTTCTATTAGTTTTCTAGAGGTTTCCCACAGCTCATCTTGGGATTAACCTGTTGTTCTATTGCTCTGGTCTTCTATTGAGGTTTTGTTTTGTTTTAGATTTCACCCACCATGCTCTTTATTTTTGTGGTTTCTGATTATAGTCTACTCCTTTCTAAGCTCATATATTTTCGTGCTTTGGTCACTAGACCATCATTTCTCTGAGCCCATGAAACAAGGTCAACATGGCGTCTTTTTTTTTTTTTCCTCTTTATCTTTATTTAAACACCGTGATTACAAACATGATTATAGTTGTATGATTACAGTCATGTAAAGAGCACCCCCCTTCACCGGTGCAACATTCCCACCACCAATTTCCCAGATCTCCCTCCTCCCCACCCCACCCACACCTGTACTTGAGACAGGCTTTCTACTTCCCTCATTCATTCACATTGTTATGATAGTTTTCAGTGTAGTCATCTCTGCAACTGCACTCATCACTCTATGTGATGAGCTGCATGTCCTGAGCTGCACCTACCAGCCCTCATCTCTCTTGTCTCTGAGATACTGTTAAAAATGTCCTTCATTTTTCTTAAAGCCCATAGATGAGTGAAACCATTCTGCGTCTTTCTCTCTCCCTCTGACTTACTTCACTCAGCATGATAGATTCCATGTACATCCATGTATAGGAAAATTTCATGACCATCTCTCCTGATGGCTGCATAGTATTCCATTGTGTATATGTACCACAGTTTCTTCAGCCACTCATCTGTTGAAGGGCATCTTGGTTGTTTCCAGAGTCTGGCTATTGTAAATAGCGCTGCAATGAATATAGGAGTAAGGAATGAATTTTTGTATTGTATTTTTGTGTTTCTTGGGTATATTCCTAGGAGTGGTATAGCTGGGTCGTATGGAAGCTCAATTTCCAGTTTGTGAAGGAATCTCCATATCGCTTTCCATAAAGGTTGTACTAGACGGCATTCCCACCAGCAGTGAAAAAGAGTTCCTTTCTCTCCACATCCCTGCCAGCACTGCTTGTTTTCCTTTTTTGTGATGTGTGCTAATCTCAGTGGCGTGAGGTGGTACCTCATAGTAGTTTTGATTTGCATCTCCCTGACGATTAGTGATGTTGAACATCTTTTCATGTGCCTTTTGGCCATTTGCTTTTCTTCTTTTTCAAAGTGTCTGTTCATTTCTTCTCCCCATTTTTTGATGGGGTTAGTTGTTTTTTTCTTGTATAGTTCTGTCAGTACGACATGGCGTCTTTAAAGCCATCATCTGATGAGAGACCCTGCACTATTCTAGAACCTGGTGGGCTTCTGTTTGGCCTCCCTGTTGTACTTGCTGTGCTCTTAGGTGACTATAGTTCAGCCCACAGGAAGAAGTCTTTGAGTGGTAAGACATGAGTGACAATGCTTAGCAGCCACACAAACTCTGGGTACACATACTGGTGAGTGGAGTTAGGAGTGTAGGGTTTGGATTTGGGCCCGGAAGGTTGAATGAGCAAGCAAAGGGTCTGAGATGTGAATGTGGGCCTACCGAGACCAGTTTGAAAGCTTTTTAATTTCTAAAATTGTCATTGATACACAACCACAATAAAATGGTTGGAAATTCTTTACATCTCCTGATGAAATGCACATGCATATCTTCAACTCATTTCCAAACTATATACAAATGAGTCCATTGACATCTGCTTCTGCTCTTTTTTAAGGTATAAATTTGAATCTGGCCTCTTTTAATCATCTCCAGCACTTTGTCTAAGTAGCTTTCCATGATTTGTATACAAAAGTCACTTCCCAGGAGAGGAAGACTCTTTAAAGTGTAAGCTGAAGTGTACACACGATTAACATCAGAGAGACTTTCGTTTTTGGAAGTAATTTGAAAGAAAATGAGCATGGTTTAAAAAAGAAAGAAAAATTGGAACCATATTTGTAGGTATTTATATGTAACCAGAAAGGATTGTGTCCTTTTATGCGTCGTCTTCTATGCGATGTGTGTCCTCCAGAGTGCATCCTCTGGGATTGAATTTTGTAGGATGTCTAAGGGTCTATTCCCTTAATAGAAATAAATGTTTACTCTGCCATTTTAAAGCTCACAGGTCTGGGCCGGAGAGATAGGATGGAGGTAAGTCATTTGCCTTGCATGTGGAAGGATGGTGGTTCGAATCCCAGCATCCTATATGGTTTTCCCAAGTCTGCCAGGAGTAACCCCTGAGTGATGTCGGTTATGACCCAAAAACCAAAGAAAAAAAAGCTCACAGGTCTGATACAGTGTAGACATTTGTGTTTTTAGATGTCAGTAATAAGCAAATTTGGGGGAGGGTGTTGGGTCACACCTGGCTCTGAGCTCAGGGGTTACTCCTGGCTCTTTGCACTCAGGGGTCATTCCTGACAGTGCTTGGGGACCATATGGGACACTGGGGATCGAACTCTGGTTGGCCACATGCTCCGGCCTCATAAATAAATATTAATGATGTGATAATATTAGATGACTTGGGAGGCTTAGTTTAAAAGGTATAGCCAAAGAGAGAGCATGCCGAATGCAGACTTGAACATAACAGGCCTAGATCCTAATTCCTGACGAGGTTTGGGGGAACCGCATGGTTCCCTTAACACTATCGAATGACCCCTCCAAAGTACTAGCTGTGTCCCCAAACAAACTGGTTCCATAGTAAATGCAGCAAGTTAAAAGTGGCAGTCCCCCTTCCCCTTTTTGTTTCAGTGTATCAGAACCTACTGATGTATTATGAAAGGTTTTTCCCTAAGGGGGTGTTTCAAAACCCAGAAAAACCCAGAGTGGCCCAGCTTTGTAACCTGGGTGGTGGGAAACTGAAGATGAGATGGATACAAGCTGGAAGTCTGGGAGTCGTATTGAGTCTTGGTTTCAGAAAGGTAGTGCAGGACATGCTCTAGATGTCAGGATCCTTTGTGCTGAGCATGGAAGAGCTCTTAGTGTGGGTGACCCAGTCACCTTGCCTTCTCTGCCTAAGGCACAAGTTTTACTCATCTTTTTTTTGGCTTTTTAGCTCCTTCTACCCCAATTTTTACTCCCATGCCCAGTCTTTGGTACCTCTGAGTATAATTGCCAAGTCCTCTTTACCAGAATAGCATTTTTCTGCTTCTTTCCTTCTCTCTGTGTGTGTAAATCACTTGCTGATAAGGGGAAGGGGTTCTCACAGTGTGAGCTCAGTACCACAGCCCCCTGTAGCCCTGACACCTGTTCCACTTAGCTGAGACAGCTTGTTCTGCTGTGGTTCTTGCTGGGCCCCCTCTTTACCTCAAAACACCTAACTGAGGAGCGTTTTAGGTGAGCTGGAACCAGGTGTGGGTGCCCCAGGGAACACAGGCACTTCCAAGAGAGGATGGGACTGCTGCTACATGTTTCCTCACAGTATTTGGAATTTCCTCAGTGCAGCTCCCTCTGTCGTATCTTCCTTGTTTGGTCTCCTTTGGAGTCCACCCCCTGGTGTGGTCACAAACAACACCGTCCTTGTGTGAATCTCAGATGTGGGCAGGATTTGCTTACTTTTGCAGTTCTGAACATTCTTTGGAAGCCAAGGGAGTCCTTCTAGGGCTGTCTGAACCCTCTAAAAAGCTTTGGAGCCTTGGGGAGCAGTCCAGCCAAAATACCCCTTTCCCTTTTAGTGAAGTATCTGCCCTTGGGCAGCTTATTGCACATTCTAAGGAGGTTCTTCTGTTCAGAATCTCTGGGGAGATTCCAGTCCTCTCTGCAGGCCCTGCTCATACTTGGGAGTGCTGGCACAGGGCTCCTGAAACTCACTCAGGACCTCCTTTTGCACAAGAATTGCAGCTCTGGCCTGTGCTGCCTGTAACACCTCGAATTCATTACATGGCTGATGCTGAGTTAATGTTTGGCGATGGCACGTTTAGAGACCTTTCACAGCTCAGAGTTTTTGTGATTTTCATGTTCAGTTATGTGACCTCCACACCAGGGTCACAACCTATATTTAAGAAGCTGCTTCTGGTACTTGATTGATGGTGACGGTTGTAGAGTTAAGTCTTTATACGATTTCAAAAGCAGGAGGATTTTTAAAACAGTTGGGACATATTTGCTATATAGTATTAACATTCCCATAACCAAGCACGGAGAGCCAGGACTCACAGAAGGGCTGCTGACTCATTTCGTCTTTGTACATCTTTTCTCTACACCAGTGTCTCAACTTTTTTCCAGCCAGGGCCTGCTCCAGCCTTTTTCTTCCTGTAGCCCCTGCCCTACCACTTGACCCAATAGTCTCACACTTTGGGCTCCTGTTACATTATTTTTACCTCTACTCTCCTTGGAATGTCTTGAGCCCGCATGTTGAGAAATCATGCACTCGCTTATGCTCTTTCTCTTTTCTCCCTCTTTTCTCTCTCCGTCCCTCCCTCCACAGACACACACTCATTACTCTGACTCTGTGCTCAGAAATTGCTCCTGGCCGTTTTGGGGGACCATATAGGATGCCGGGAACTAAACCTGGGTCCATCCCGGGTCAGCTGCATGTAAAGCAAATGTCCTACATCTGTGCTCTCTCTCCGGCTCCTTTCATTATTGTTATAATTTTTTTTTCTTGGTTTTTGGGCCACACCCGGCGGTGCTCAGGGGTTACTCCTGGCTGTCTGCTCAGAAATAGCTCCTGGCAGGCACGGGGGACCATATGGGACACCGGGATTCGAACCAACCACCTTTGGTCCTGGATCGGCTGCTTGCAAGGCAAACGCCGCTGTGCTATCTCTCCGGGCCCTATTGTTATAATTTTAAAGTATCCCAAAATGCCACTTTGCATTAGTGATCACCTTTTGGTCACCTTCCATTACTGCTGAATTCTGGTGTATATTAAAACTTTTGTGGGTGCAGCAGCATAAATGAATCAGAGACCCCAAGATCTGTTTTGATATGGGCATTTATGAGAGCATCACTCATACTCTGTCTGTTTAACAGATAATTATAGGAACTTTGTAATTTTTCTTGGGTTGGTGTGGTATTTTTCCAGATAAAAGAGGAATTGTATCTTTCTCAAGAGACTGCTTGATTCCTAATCAGTGAACATGGTGAAGTGTTTCTAAGTGCCTAGACTTTGGCTCAATTGCTACTTGCTGTATCATGAAGGTGCTAAATGCCTCAAAGTCAGAGAGCTTGTTTCTCATTTGACAAACACCAAAGCTAGGCCTCAGACTGCAGTCTGTGTCAGGATTCAAAGTGTCTCCAGTACAGGGGTAAGGCACTTGCCTTGCCTTGTGTACACCTAATCTGGTTTCATTCTGACTCTGCATTCTCCATTCATTGAGCATCGCCAGGGTTACTCCAGAGCATTGCTGGCTTTGCCAAATAAAAAAACCTTGTAGAACTGAGAAGTTTGAAGTTGGTGTGTATACTCAATTTTTTCCCCGTACGTATGTCCTGGTCTTATTTAAAGAGTCACTGCCTTTTTATGTTATCAGATGGCAGTAACGAGATTGTTGGGTTCCTCTCAAGTGCCCATGCTAATAGTTCATAAAAGTTCCATAAAATTTTTTTCAAGTTTTTGATTGATGGCAAAACCTTTTTTTAAAGGTTTCATGTGTTTTGCTCTTTTTTAGTGTTGACTGTTCCTTGGTTATGATTTGTTTGTTTGGCTGTTCTGTTCAGCATTTACAGTTTTCTGAAATTTCAGTTGCCTTTGGAGATAAATGCATAGGCTTGTATTGATGTCTTCATTTTGGTTTCAGGTCCCACCCAGTGGTGCTTTTAGATTTGGTGCTGCCCTGGGATAGCTTCAGGCAGCACCCAGAGGACTATACAAGATCTAGTAGATCTGACTTGGGTATGGTAGGAAGCTTGCCACAAACAGCAGGGATGGGGAAATGTGATTATGGTAGAGAAGGCACCACTAACAATGATAGTTGGAAGTGATTGCTTTAGACAAGAACTGGGTGCTGAAAAGAGATAGCAAAATGATAGGCATTATATTTCTTTAGTCACAGTATTTCAAACAGAGTGTTTAAAGGAAAAAAAGAGAAAATAAAATAAAAGTGTTGCCATAGAGGCAGGTGGGGTGGACTGGGGACATTGATGGCAGGAAATGTGCCCTGTGAAGGGATGGGTGTTGGACATTGTACGACTGAAACTCAATCCTGAACAGCTTTGTACTGTATCTCACAGTGTTCGATTAAAAAATGTATTAAGTGGGCCCGGAGAGATAGCACAGTGGCGTTTGCCTTGCAAGCAGCTGATCCAGGACCAGAGTTGGTTGGTTCGAATCCCGGTGTCCCATATGGTCCCCCCCCCCCCCTCCCGTGCCTGCCAGGAGCTATTTCTGAGCAGACAGCAGGAGTAACCCCTGAGCACCGCTGGGTGTGGCCCAAAAACCAAAAAAAAAAAAAATGTATTAAGCAAACAAATACTTGGATATTCTACATGTAAACCATATACTCTAGCCCAGTGGTGGGCAACATCTTTTTTCAACTGAGCCAGATCTCGCCAAAACCACGATTGAAATTTATTTTGAGAGCCACATTTTTAAAACTGAAAATACATAGGATGGTACACTGTTTTTAGTTTTAATAAGTTTTTATTGAGAATATTCTGCATGCAAGTATTCACATAGGTTGGGAGGATACAAATAATACAACTAATAAAACAAAAACTTGATACTATTCATCGCTAACGTTAAATTCCGTAAAATTTGCCTTACAATGTAAAGAAAATTACATCCTGACAATGACAAAGTCACAAACACTAATGTGAACATTGGCCTTGCATTTCCTTGGATAGTTTGAGTAAGTCAGGTTTGTATGTTGTTATTTTTAATTTTAGGCACGATTCTAGGTTCTCATCGATGAGACGATTTCTCAATTTACTCTTGATAAGATTCATGCTTGAAAATGATTGTTCGCATAAATATGTAAACCTGAACAAGGAAAGAACAGCAAACACTAGCTTTTTTAGTTGATTATTTGAGTCAGGAATACTATTCCTGGTGTTAAAAATCAACATATCTTCCTTCTCCAGGTCTTTCAAAGCAGACCACTTGTGCTGTGAACTAAGTTCACATTTGTGTTTCTCCAGTCTTTCTAAATTAGCACAAAGATGTTCAAATTTTGAGCTCCACAGTTCTTTGTTTTTTAAATCCAGCAATTGCATTTCAAAGTTGCCAATGTCGATACTAAAGGGAGAAAAATTTAATTCTGTTACAGTGGCATCCAGAGTTTTTTTTTATTTTTAACAAAGGCCAACGTCACTTTGCTGTTTCTGAAATCCTGAAACCTCTTGAGAAAAGCTTCCCTCATATTTAAAAGTGCTGTTTTAAAATAGGTAATGTCAATATCAGAATTACTTTCTTGGCGATGTTTCAACAGGCTTGGAAAATGAATCAAAGTTTCTCTGTCAAAATCTTGAGCAAAAACAGATAATTTGTTTTCAAACTAAATAACTTCTTCTAACATCAAAAAAATTGTGCTTCCTTTCCACTGTAGTTTATGATTAAGCTGATTTAGATGTGATTTAGATTCCACCATGAAATACAGTTTGATAATGAACACTGTCTTCTGAGGGCAGCAGATAGAGAGAGGATGCTGCTTCAACGCTGTGGCGCCACACAGAAAGTCACGTCCCCCATACCACATGACCCGACTGGAGCTGTGTGGAGCAGGCTGCTGGGGCTGCACACAGGGCGCGCACTGACAGAGGCTAGGAGCAGAGTCCTGACTCCTGGAGCAGCACACAGAAGAGCTGCATGTGGCTCTCAAGCCGCGGCTTGCCGACCACTGTTCTAGCCTCTTGAGTTATCCCTGACTCAAAAGTTATTACTTCAATGTGCAATTTTAATTATTTTTAATGTACCATTTTTGTTTTAAATGTGCCACTATTTGGGCATTGGACAGTGCGGTACATTTTAAATTACTGTGCTTTTAAGAGAATTTTTTCTAAATGCCATCCTTGGAAAGCTGAGAAACTTGTATGATTGGTTTTGGCACATATGTTTCAGTCAGTCACACCTTGACCAGGGAGTTTTCCTGTTTGGGGAAAGGATTCTGGCATATTTTTTCTTTTGATCATAGATTCTATAAACTAGCATACAGATGTTATATATTTGAGGATTTTGGGCAACAGCGTTACCTTTAGAATAAACTCTAGAATTCTTGAGAAATGTAAAAATTACAAAATAGATTTTCTAAATAATCTTTAGTAGACTTTGGGGTTTTTGGAAGGGAGGCAATACTCCTCTGTGCTCAGGGACCACCCTGGTAGTGTTTGAGTGACCTTAGGGGTCAGCTGCTCACAAGGCCAGTGTCTTATCAATATCTGTACTCTCTTTGGCTGTGTGTGTGTGTGTCTGTGTGTGTGTGTGTGTGTATGTGCGCGCGCGCGTGCGCACGCTGCGTGTTGGGCTACACCCAACTGTACTCTCTTTGGCCATGTGTGTGTGTGTGTGTGTGTGTGTGTGTGTGCGCTGTGTGTGTGTGCGTGCTGTGTGTTGGGCTACACCCAACAGTGCTGTGGGCTTATCCCTGGCTCTGTGTTCAGGGAACAGTCTAGCGGGGCTCAGACCATATGTGTCAGGGACAGAACCTGAGACTGGGCCATATGCAAATCAGACATGTTTCCTGTTGTACTCTATTTGGCCCCAAATGACACTTTTTAAAATGTCAACCTAATAGATCTTTGTTATTAACCTTGACAGGATGAAATGGCCACAACGACTGTTGCTCCAATTTGTTCTGTTCAAAATGATCAGAATAATATTTGAGATACTACTTTTGTTCCAACTGTTGCCTCTTACTTCCAAAGAAGGGCTTTTTGCTTCCCAGAGCGAAGCAGTGAGTGGCTACCCAGATATTTTGCTATGAAAAGAGCTTTTGTTTATTAGAAGGCTGTGGCTGACATCCAGCAGGTCCAAGGAGAGAGCCAATTGCTTCTCTTGGTGGTTCTCTTTGGTGTGAGCAGACACTTGATGCCAATGACAACGGCCTCTTCCTTTTGCTATTAAAATTAACCTAGATCTGCATTTCAACCTTGAGAGTTTGTAATTCATCTCTGGTGTATGAGAGAATGCCAAAAAGCTCTTTATTAAAGTGTATGCATCCTAAAGATGTGAGAGTTATGGCCCAGCTCCAAACTTACAGTGAAAATGAACTTTCTGAGCTGAGGAGAGAAAACACAAAACAGCTCAAATACAGGTTCTTGAGGTAGCAGCAGTGAAATTTTCCCTTTGTGTGTGGACTTTTCACTTGTCAGATCTTCATCTAATCTCACCTTTACTACTCTGTGAAGCCATTGTCAAGACCTCTTTTATAGTGAGTTTATAAAGGTTTTTCTCCCCATCCTCAAAGAAGATATAAATAAATTTAATAAGAAGCCTGCTTCCTATTAAAAAGAAACGTGAAAATATTACCACTTATCCCTGCTGCCTTACATGGTCAAGTACTTTCAGAACACTTAGAAGAATTGCATCCAGTTGGCGTTTTAGAGAATTTCTTCCCTTTCATTAAAGGCATCGTACGGTGGCAGTGCCCTCTGGTGGGAAAATATCAAATTGCCTATTTCTTGTTTGAGCAGTCTTGAGTGAAGATTTCACACTTCCTTTTAAGAAATGCTGCTCATACCAATGTATTCAGCTCAAAAAATACTTCACTAAAACTCATTCTTAATTTTTTTTTATTTCTGATGTATTCCTTTTCCTAATCATATTTTAAAAGGGTTTGAAGTAGAATCACTTAACTTCCTAAAATAAAAAATATCAAGTAAGAGAAAATAATTTTTGAGCCGCTAATGTGAGATTAAAAACATCAGTATACAGTCCTAGACATATTTTAAAGGTTACTTATAGAAGTCCATTGTCAACAATGTGCGCTTTTAAGGAAGATTCTCTAGGCTGTCAGGGTGCAAAGATCCTTTCATTTCTCAAGCCTTAGTGAACAAGTATTATGTAAGTCACATCACATTTTATGCAGTAAAATAGCCAGATTAGCCTTTGTTTCCACCAAGCAGCATTTGAGCACCAGCCTTTCTGCTTAGCCTTGGAAATGGAATTGGGCCAGGGGCTTCATTTGTCACCTGGTTGTACTGATATTTTTAATGATTAATATTTTCCAGTAGTTATTTCCTGTTCAATGTTAAATGAGTGCGAATAGGTTAAATGGGGTCTTGAAACTTGAAAGCAGCTGCTGCAGAGGCAGACTGGAAGCTGCACAGACGGACATTCGATTGGAGGGTCCTGTCTCACCTGAGAAGTCTCTCATGTTCACTTGAGGAATCTGGCACAACTTGTTCTCTGATTTACCATCATTTCAGGAAATAATGTCTTTTTCTTTGGACTTTCGTAAACCTAGCCTGTTTTTAGTGTCTGTCATTAACTTTAAAGTATCTATTACTTCCGTAATACTTGCACTTTAAACAGAATTGAGTGCTTAGCAGGTTAAAACTTCTGCAGTGTCTTATCCTTAAAATCAATTATTTTTGAATGCTATAATCTGTAAACCTAATACTAATAGGCAACAGTAAGAAATAGAACAATGTCTGTGCATGAACCACAAGCCACCCCCTTGCCCTGCAAGCCCCTGGGCTGTCTAGGAACTCAGGATACCCCAACTCCCTATCCCCCAAAGGTTTCCTCCTCTTGGCCTTTCTGGTTAGGAAACACAAATACTAGATCAGGCTTTTGTTATATATTATAAAATTCCTATTCCTATTTTTTTTTTCCTCCTACCCGTCCCCCTATTTTTCTTAATTTGTTACCTTCCTTAGATCAGGGATCTGCCGTCATAAAAATAATGGGGTTCGTAGTACTCCAAGCTTTGTCTTCTGGCATTGAGCTCTGTTGTCAACCCCTACCCTCACCTCTTCCCTTCTGCTTGCTCATACCCACTCCATTATGAAGGATCTCTCAGAGTAGAAGGATCACCCAAAGTGGTCTGTCTGCTCAGGATTCTAGATTTTGCTGCATTTCTCAGTTCTCAGTGCAGTTGTTGTTCGTTTTTTAAAAATCAGTTTTTAGGATTCATTGGTGGAAAGCCAGTAAGGATAAATGAGAGGGCTGACTTAGAGAATATTTTTTAATGCTGTTTTGTTCCTCTGAGGTACATTCAGTAACAGAAACTAGGCCAACAAGTTATTGACAATTAGTGGCCCTTTGGGAATCTGCTTTAATGAATAGATAAGAATTATTTGTAATTAGCATAATAATTATATGCAAATGAATGCTTCTGAATTGCTCTAAAACACTTCTGAACTGTTTAAACAGCCCTCCTGAGATCTTGTTACTCTATTAATTTGTGTAGCAAATCTTTTTTTCATAGATCATGCAAAGATAAACTTCAGTCCAGCTCCTGTCCGAATTATTATGAATTCCAAGGTGGTAGGACCTGAATTAATGAGATTTACTTATACTATATTAATGGTACTCTGTGGGAACCTGAAAGGGTGAGGAGTCATTGGGGAGTTATAATTAAAGAGAGAAAAGAAAGCTGCTGTTGAAAATAACTGTTGAAATGAGTTTCTTAAACAAGTTAGTAAATGTTATTTCTCTTTGCACAGTGTTTTCTTGCTATGCAGAATTTAATGCAAATATTTTCTCGTGGAGTCTGGCTTGAATTGTGTCCGCTTAGTCAGACACTAGGGCCAGCATTGATAGGATCCAGAAACTTCTTGTTTCCCAAGTGCCACAATACTAAGAAATGCAGGATATCAATAATAAACAAGGGTTGTCTTATTTTCATATTTAATTTCACTTTGCCATTTTTTCTCCTCTAGACATCCTGGCCTCAGAATCAGATTTTGGGGATGTGAATAGGAGAAACAGTTTTGCTGAGTTGAGCAGCAGTGCCCCTGTGTTATATTTTAAAATTAGTGTCTGGGCTGTACTGTAGTAGGAGTCTTATTGACCGTCTGATACTAAAGTAAAGCATAATGTTGACACCAGGCCGTGTCATCCTGAAACCTCTCAAGCTTTTTGGGTTTACTCTGTAGATTGTTCTCCTTCCCCCCATTTGTGGGGGGAGGAGGAGGAGGCAGTAAGGGGAAGGAGTGATCTTTCATAAGCAGGTGTCCAGGAGTTGTGGTGGTCTGAGCTGCTTTTTCATCACTCATACTTATCCTCAGCAGTGGTAACCTCGGTTTCTGGTGTCTGGGGCTCCTCTTTAAACTTCCACAATCCCTGGAGAAACGACCAATGTGCCCTTCATTCACCTCCTACTTAGTTCCCCATTCATGATCATGAGTTAAACCTGGGCTTAAGGACATTAAGGCTCAGTACAGATAGTATACTTCCATTTTAGGGGACAATCACTATGCCAAAACATTAATAAAACTGATATTCTTTGTCTCAAAAGGAATCTGGTTTCTGTTGAGAGTTTCTATTGAGAGCTGTAGCTAGTAACAGATGTACACCCAAGAGGTAGTACAACTTCTGCATTCCAGCGACAGAAAATAGTAATTTATAAGAATTTAATGAATGTATTCTGTGACTCCAGCATGGAGACTCTGTAATTCATTTATTTACCATATCTTATTTGTTCTGCAAAGGGTATCTCGACTTTGACTTGCCTCCATTGTTTCTTAAATACGAGTTTTCAATTAAATAGAGTTGTGTGAGTACTAATCTGAGTCTACTTTGTGCTGGTACTATTGTGTTTTTCTGTAGCTCGTGCACTAGTAGTGGTGGAGCAAGCAGTATCTAGGGACATTACACCTAACTTGATAATGATGGTTTCACTAAGCCCTTGTCCTGGCTAGGCCTCTGGGCATTATCCAGATAATTAAAATTTGATCATAAAAATTTTCAAACACAGTGCACCTTAGCAATAAGATTTTTCTACTTTTTTAACATGATTTTAAAACTCATTTAAAAATGCATTTCCTTGGCCTAGTGAATTTGCCTTCTTTTTTTTTTTTTTCTCTCTCTCTCAAGGATTACAGAGAGTGCATAGCAAATTCAGCCTTCAGAATACCCAGGAGCTGAAGACTCAAGTAGGCTACAGCTGTCTTCACCCACAGTATTCTAAAAGAACTAATGAGATGAGAAGTCTGCAGCTGGTGGCAAGCACAATAAACCATGAGCCAAGGGCTTCTCTTCATCAGAGCCTCCCCTTTCCCCATGGGATCCCAGAGGAGACAGAATACTAACAAAGCCAGCAGGCTGTCTCATTCCACACTATTGCTCATTTGCAGCTATAATTGGTAGCTGAGGTTGCATTCTGTATGCTGAATCTGTCATACATGAAGGAATATATTTGTACGTTGTGATATGGATATAAACCGGCCAGTTTTCAAATCTAGAAAGACTCAGGTAGATACCAGTAATAAAATTATAGCAAAGGAGATACTGTTCACAACATTAAGTGTTTGTTAGTGAAATACAAAGCGGAGGCAGTTAAAGCTACACCTGCTCCCTGCTTCTTAATATCGTGCTCCTTAATTCAACTGATTAAACATTTACGTATTCAGCCAACAAAAGAAAGCACCAGATTCCTGGGTTTTGACAAGACGTTTTCTTCGTCTGTCAAGGTTAAGGTGCTATTGTGAATAATTGGATTTTATTACCTTCTCAGTGTTTCTTTAGTGTTTCCTGCTTTTGATTCAAGAGAAACAGAAGATTTAGCTGTGGAGATAAATGTATGTATGATGATATAGTATATGCACCTACAAATGCCCAATAGGATTGTGCACTGTGGTGTCAGTGTGCGAGTGCCCTGTTGGTGTTTTTGAAGTGTGTTTTCCTTGACTGGCATTTGTGGATGTTCTCGCTTTCCTCCTGCAAGGAGTTACTTCCATGATACTACTCGGAATACTCCAAGGCTTGGCAGGCTGGCTGCGAAATCGTGGCTTGGGTGAGCCGGGGCACCTCCTTCCTGCACTGTGTTTCCTCTCCATTTCTCTAAAGTGAGGTGACATGGCTGTCTTCAGGTTTCAGTTCACATCTGTGATTCCATGAGCTCCATAGTTAGGGAAATGATCTCAGTGAACAAACAGGCGGCACTATTGGAGACTTGGAAAGGCCTTTTTTGAACAGTGTCATTGTTAGGGCCACAGTGGAAGAGCTTTATGTTCTTTTGTAAATGGGTCGTGTTGCATGGATAGTGAGAAACCCTAAAGTTTTACGCTGGGAGGGAGTTGGGAGTTAGACAGAAGTCAGTGTTGGCAGAGAAGTTGAATCTGTCCACTCACATTTTTAACTGGTGTCACAGTCGTGCTTGGGCCTGTCATCTGAGGTGAGTCACATCCTGGATCAACGTACCCGACACAAGCATGATTTCTGATGACCCCAGTTTAGATCAAGCTTATTTTCTTCAATTGATTTTTGGTTTATATGCTAACCTTAATATACAACATCAGTGGGTTGTGGGGTTTTTTTGTTTGTTTTAATTTTTGGTGGCTATCATTCTTTTTCACTGGCTCTGCTGGTGTTTACATGCATTTCAGCTTGTGAATTTTGTTCTTTATTTTTTCTCTCAAAGCAGGCAGTTTTCAGATTCACAGAGCAATCATCAGTTCTAAGGTTTCTTCCCCTTTTCTCACCCTCACATTTTATACATTCAGAATCAGGATTTGTTTTCCTAGTTAGGGCTTGTTTTGGCTGCCTTTTTTCCTTCCTAATGGTACGTAAAATAGTGGCACATCTTCTGATGGCCTCTGAGATTGAGGAAAAGTGTGATTTACTTACTGTGCAAGTCAAGCCAGACCTCAGAGATCACGGGTTTTATATAAAACATACAAGCAGAAAATCCAGAAACATTTGTGAATCTTGCTCCAAGAGGTAACACCCCAGTTAGTAAACAGGAGGGGACTGTTTTGTTCCTTCAGATGTGAAGAACACTACCCAGGCCTCTACTATAGAGATAGTAACTAATCATAAAAATATTCACCATACTCCTAACAAGATTTTCATTTTGACTCAGTTTTAAAACTCGATTTAAAGATGTTTCTTCTTTGGGACAATGTCAGTTTGTCTCATTTCAGACCAGCATTCATTTTCCCTTCTCTGTGGGCAGTCAACATGCACTCCTGGGGTTTCAGTTACCTTTTCTTTGTCTGCCTTCCCTACATCCCAGCTTGCCAGTGACTTTGCAGGAGCTATAGCCAGGCCCTCTTCTTACTTCTTTAGATCCTCTTCCCTTTATGTGATGATTATTCAAGAAATAAACCTTGATTAAGGGAAACGAGTGATACTGAGTGTGTGGTGTTTGGGAAGGAAAATGAGCATGACTCTTGAGTTTATGTAGTAAGCCTGTGGCATAGGCACAAATGGTTTATAGTTATTTTTTTTCTTTTTTTTTTTTTTTGATTTTTCTTTTTTAATATTAGCAGAATAGCTTATTTCTTACTGAAAATACAAGTCATACTAGAAGTTGATTATTTTCTTAGCAGTGATTTTGTTTTGTTTTTCTGTCACACCCTGCTCAGGGGTTCCTCCTAGCTCTTCACTCAGAAATCGCTCCTGGCAGGCTCGGGGAACCATATGGGATGCCGGGATTCGAACCACCCTCCTTCTGCATGCAAGGCAAATGCCCTACCTCCATTCTGTTATCTCTCCGGCCCCAGCAGTGATTTTTTTTTTGAGATTAAGATTTCATGTTCAGCGGTGTTTGCCTTGCAAGCAGCCGATCCAGGACCAAAGGTGGTTGGTTCGAATCCCGGTGTCCCATATGGTCCCCCCGTGCATGCCAGGAGCTATTTCTGAGTAGACAGCCAGGAGTAACCCCTGAGCACTGCCGGGTGTGGCCCCAAAACCAAAAAAACAACCAAAACATGTTCACTGGCAGTAATTGAATTTACTGTATATGTGGCCAGCACATCAAGCCTAATAGTCCAACTTCTTGTGACCAGCTCATCTTACTACTCTTTTGTTCTGCCCAGTACTGACTAAGTCCATGATTTCATGTCACAAAGCTGAGTGTTACCTGCTAGCTTCTTTGCCTCATCGAACTCAGAATTGTACCTTTTTCTAGTTCCTTAGGAAACAACATTTGGACATGCTTAATAGTTCCGGTCGCATAGCTAATCACTTACTTTTCTAATGTAAAGTTTTGTTTTCCACCCATGCCTCACAATTTTTTCTTTTCAGCAAGATCTAGAACTCTTTATTAGTTATTTTTGTATGAATAAAAATTTTTTGGGGGGTCACACCTGGCAGCGCTCAGGGGTTACTCCTGACTCTGCACTCAGAAATTGCACTTGGCAGCGTGGGGGACTATATGGGATCCTGGGATTCGAACCACCATCCATCTTGGATTGGTTGTGTGCGAGGCAAATATCCTTCCGCTGTGCTCCCTCCAGCCCCTCGTATGAATTTCTTAACTGACAGTTGAGGGCTGATTAGCTACTTCTCAGTTTGTTTGTTTTGTGAAAATTAGTTGAACGTATTTCCAGTGCTTGCATTGTCCTAATCTCTAGAATAATGACTTTTTCATAATTGACTTGTTTGGGTGGTTCGTCCAGAGCACCTACACAGGTTTTGTGAGGGGCTTTTGGGCTTTTAGTTCAGAAAGGAAGGTTTTCCCATCCTGGCATTTCCAGCTGTCTTTTATTCACTATTGCTCTTACTGCATATTCACTCACATCTGGACATCACCTTTTTGATAGTAATTTTTTCATTTCTTAGTTAGTTTGGGGACCACATCTAACATTGCTCAGGCCTTATATCTCAAGGTATTCACTTCTGGTAGTGTTTAGGAGATCATCTAGAGTGCTGGGGATCAAATCTCAGTTGACCACAATCAAGGCAAGCCTTACTTGCTGTTCTCTCTCTGGGCCCCTCATTTTTTATTTCTACCTTCAGACTTTGTGTTTATATGTAGGAACCAAAAAAGAAAAAGACTTTTGTAAAACAGGGTTTGTTTAGTTAGTTTTTAGAGCCACACCTGGCAATACTCAAGAAGTACTCCTGGCTCAGCACTCAGAAATAACTCCTGGAAATGCTCGGTGGGACCATATGGAATGCTGGGGATCAAACCTGTGTTGGCCACATGCAGAGCAAGTGCAAGTGTTTATCTGCTGTACTATCATTCTAGTCCCTATAAATAGGATTTAAAAGGATTCAACTCCTTTCATCTGTCAGGAAGGGACAGCTAGAATATATGCATGTTAGGATTTTGCATAGATCTAAATTTTTAGGCCATTCCACTGTGACCTGATGGAATTAACTGGTGTTCCCATTTAGAACTCATAAACCCCTCCTTTGCTGTCTATGACAGTGAGGGACTGACATAAGTGCAAGACCCATGCTTGAAGCAGCCAGGGTATACCTGTATCTGTGGCTTTTTGTAAACAAGGATTTAGAGTCCAAACTCTTAGTTGCACAGCAGACCTAGCTGTGTGAGGAGATGGGGGGATCTTGTCGAGTTGGTTATTCTCAGTTGCTTTCTGGTGATGTTGAAGCCATTGTCCTTGCAAAAACTGTTTCTTGTATGTCAAAATACTAAAGCTGTTATAAAATGGTGGAAGGTTTATTTATTTATTTTTTTTGGAGCTAGTTCTTCAGTAAGTCATTGTTGTACTACTAATCTAAGATCTGTATTTTTTTCTCATATGGAAGTTTAAAACATGCAAAAGTATAAAACTGGCAGAGCCCAAATGAAAGCATCTAAAGTAGATGCATGGCCCTGTTCTGTTGGGCAGTCAGTAAACAGATCAGTTTCTGTCATATGTTTCTGTAGCTGCAGAGAGGCCTGTTCTGGAAAGGGTAAATTTTTTTCCCCTGGTTTTCTTCCCTCCCTCTGACTTTGTTTTGTTTTGCAGGACTACAAAGCTGATGAAGACCCAGCATTATTCCAGTCAGTCAAGACCAAGAGAGGCCCTCTGGGACCCAACTGGAAGGTACTGGATGCTGACCTTTCTGACAGGCAGAGTCTTGGCAACAGAACACTTGACAGGTCCTAAGTCTGGAAGAGCTGGTGACGTTCAAGTGAAAAATAGAAACAGCACAAAAATAGTTTTATTTGTGATAAGGACTTACAGCCAGTTGCAGTTGGCCAGCAAGTGTGTGCTGCATTAACAAACAGAACATAGCCAGGCTGTCACTTCAGCATAATGCTATTCTGATAACTCTTAGAAGAGACAACTGATTTAGTCGGGGGTATTGAAATGTTCCCTTTGGAGATTTGAAGCAGTTCAGAAATCCACATTAAATGAAGGTTTATAGTTTAGATATAGTCTTAATAAAAATGGTGCAAGTTTTCAATTAAACTGGCCTTTTAATAGTCACATCTTGAGGAATGCCATAGAACAATTTTGATGGCAAGTTATTGTTTTCTAATACACATCTGTCCTTTATCTTGGAAGTAAGAAAAGTAGTGTTTAGGTAAAAATTTAAGTTGTCATAGAAATGAAATACATTTTCAAGACATCTCCTAAAAGTAAATGACAAACACTAAGACTAAAATATGCTAATGGCAAGTTAACTCCATCTAATTTGGCAGGAGCAAAGGAGCATAACACTTGAACTTGCCCAGAAGAGATTTCCCATCAGCAGGATTTTACTTGGTAACCAATCTGTTTATGCTGAAACCAGTCACAGATCATCAATAAAAGATGACTAGGTGATAGTTGTTGCCTGTAGATTGAGGGTTATTTTAATGCTCCAGAAATAAACCATTGAGCGGTTCTTCATGTGTGTCAAAATGTTTTGTGACCTGTCTTGGTACATCAGTTGAAATGAAGAACGAGTCTGAGTTTGTTTTATTAGAAATGATTCATAATGATCTTATTTTCACATTTGTTTTCTGGGTAGAGTCCAGTTCAAGAATCTCACAACTCAATGGCCATGACCAGAAACTTCTAAACTTAATACCCAGAAAGTGATATGTGTCATTTTAGAATGAAGGAACAGAATCAGTGTCTTTGATATACCTTTATTTTTATGCGTTTAAAAAGACAAAAAAATTTTAAAAAGTCATTTGCCCACTCCACCCTCTCTTAGATTTCTAGTCTTGTACTGACTCAGAAGTTCCCTCTGGAAGGGCTGGTGTGGCTCAGTGAGAGCTGTGCTGGAGCAGCTGTCAGGTGGTCGCTCTGAGCTTACCCTGTATTCAAGAAGGTCACTTGGTTCCAGAAAGTAATAACTGAATGATGCTTTCACAGAGTGGGCATGAGGCTGAGAGTCAGGTGAATTAAATAGTAGGTTTTCTTGAAAGAGACAGTTTTAAGTATAAACTTGAAAAGGCAGTGCTGTATTATGTGGTATGGACTGTTATGTTATTTATTATTTTTTCCCGTTTTAGCAAACATTGCTTTGTCTTTTATGGACTATATGATTTAAAACTCTCGAACAGTTTGGCTATTTGAAGTAATGTGATTTTTACAGTTCTTTAGGTTGCTTCTACTTTATCTTGTGTGTGTGTGTGTGTGTGTGTGTGTGAGAGAGAGAGAGAGAGAGTGTGCATGTCTGCGTGCACATGAGTGTGTGTGTGTGTGTGTGTGTTGGATGGGGGATATATTGGACAGTGGCTTATTGGTCGCCCAGTAAATTGCAGGCAATATGAAACTTTTCTAGTCATTTGCTTGTTTGTTAACTTTTGCCAAATGATGGTGGAAGCAGCTACTCTGCAAATTGAGTTAGCTACTTAACTGTATCTCAGTATTTCAGGGAATTACCATGATCTCAGAAATAACTAGGGTAATCATGAATAATTAAACCGTCCACTCACTGCTTCGAGGAAAAATAGGAGGATAATGATATAGAAAACAGGAGCCTAGGCAATGACTTGATCTTGTTGACCTCTCATTTGCTAGTGATTGTACTCATTGTGGCACTGACTGGTAACATGGGGTGGGGAGACAACTAGCTGGACCTTCCATTATTCTGAAATAGAGTTGAGACGAAATATACAATAATTAGGATGGAGAGGAAGAATCAATCCTCTATGGGGCCTTCTTAGCCTAGATGGGATGTGAACATTCTCCTCTAGTTACTTGCAGAGTGGTGCTTCCATCCTGCTCTCAAGGCCGCCATCTAGTCCACTTTCTCCCTTTACCCTAAATGCTGCTGTGTAGTGGAAAGTGGCCTTATTTCGGGGCATAGTTCAGAACCTGTGAGCTCTTTGAGCTGTTTCTTTACATATCCACAATACTCTGTTCTTTCTGTATTACTGGAGTAATTGATGGTGTTTGATAGTTCCTCCTCATGGTCAGGAAATCTGGCACTGAGGAAGTTACATTAAAATCCATCACAAGGACTGAGGTACAGCACTTGCCTTGCAACCAGTCAACCCAGTTTTAATCCCTGTCACCTCTAATGGTGCCCCAAACCCATCAGCAGTGATCCCTGAGCTCATAGCCAGAGATAAGATAAACCAAAAAGTCCACAAGAGCCAGTGCCAGGGATATAGTGCAAGTAATAGAACATCTGCCCAGTTTTCTGGACATGCAAGGCTCAAGTTTTCTACCCCTCCAGCACTGTCACTGGATTCAGCTCAGATAACCAACCCCACCCCATTCCCACCCCCTAATCACTGGGAATGACTTCAAGCTGCCAGCCACCTAAAGTACTGTTGAGAGGGACCATTTTGTGGGTGGTGGTGTTTTTTTTTTTTTCTTAAATCCATCATTAGTCTGAATATTAATCCTAAATCTGAGCCCAGTTTTCACCTTTATAAGAGGAATGATATTGTAGCTGCCTCTCAAAGTTGTAAGGAATAAATGAAGTAATAAATGTGTTTTTAGCACAGAAGTGCAGTCAGTAGTAGCTCTTCTTACTGTCAAGATTTTCAGAAAAGGCCATAATTTATTGGCTGCTGTATCTTTTTTTTTTTTTATCCCGGCCACACCCGTTAACGCTCAGGGATTACTCCTGGCTGTGCGCTCAGAAGTCGCTCCTGGCTTGGGAGACCATATGGGACATCAGGGGATCGAACCTGGGTCCATCCTAGGCTAGCACCACCACTCTGGCCCCAAGGCTGCTTGATCTTTGCCAATTTTTTCTCTAACACCCAGGGATTCTCCTAATTCTATCTGGAAATACTCAAAACATATCCTAGTTGGGCTTTCTGTACTCCTCCCTCATGGTGGTTCCAGTGGTCCTCAAACTATGGCCCGCGGGCCACATATTGTATTTGTATCTGTTTTGTTTCTTCATTGCAAAATAAGATATATGCAGTGTGCATAAGAATTCGTTCATAAATTTTGTTTTTTACTATAGTCAAACCCTCCAATGGTCTGAAAGACAGTGAACTGGCCCCTGTTTAAAAAGTTTGAGGACCCCTGGGCCACTGGTTACCAATGCATGCACTGGGCCAGCCATAAAGCAGAGGCCAGTGTAGAGAATCTTTGCTAACTAGGACCCATGTGCTACCATGGAATAAGTTTTTTTTATTTTTTATATTATTGAGGGTACAGAGCTTTTTTCCTTTTTGGGAAATCCAGTCACCACATACATAAATGACTACAAAAACACCTAGCTACTTGGCCTTGTGCTTGAGTCACTTCTGATGGTGCTAATGGGATCATATGGGGTATCAAAGATCAAACCCAGTTTAGCTTTGTGCAAGGCAAACATCCTACCTGCTGTGCTATCACAATGACCCCTAAGACACATCTTTTTGTTTTGATTTTGTTTGGGGGTCATACCTGGCTGTTCTCAGGGTTACTCCTGGTAGTACTAGGAAGACCATATAGTATGAGGGGGATTGAATCTGGGTTGATCACATTCAAGGCAAGCAATTCTACCTGCTGTGCTGTTGCTTTAGCCCCAGGACATGGATCTTTTTTTATAGATACAATGAATAGTTATCTTTTATCAGAATAAATCTAAAGAAGTAGACAGATTCTGACTCATTTTTCCTCTGAAAAAATAAAATTTGCCAACAATAAGGTTGTAAAATGATTTAATGGTTGCACTACCTGATTTTTGCTTCAAGGCAGAATTTTGCACTTCGCATGGCTATACCTGTTTTTTTCTCTGTGGCATAGCTCATGTAGGTATAACATGGGAACATACTGTACTGGTTCTTTATCACATATTTTACTTGTGCCTTTATCTTCTGTGATCTAATGACAAATTCTCATTTTAATAGATTGAAACACTACCTTTGAAGAATTTTCTCCTCTGTCAAAGCCTCAGTTCTTTACTTAATTCGGATAATTCATGACAATTTAAGCTTTTGTGACTACATAGCCCCTGTAGTGAATAGTTTCTGAAGATTTTTGCTTTCCGTGCCAGTTTTTTGGTCCTGACAGTACTTGACACATCTCTAGACTCAAATACAGTTTCTGAACATAGAGGTATAAAGGGATCAGGTCAAATGAAGAAAACTGATCCAAAAACATATATAGACATATACACACGTACACACATGTACACGTGCACTTTTTCTAGTCATAAATTATTTCTTATTTAGCTTCTCTTGGTCATTTCATTCTGAGCAAAAGTTACAGGCATTGGAAGCCTGACCTTTCTTCATTAGGAATTAACCAGGCTTCGATCCTCCAAACCAATGGGACAGCTCTCTTTGTAGAATATAGGAGTGCTGGTTTGTTTCCTGCATGCTGTGAGATTCCTTTACTCTTTATCCCTTACTTACAGCTTTGAGAAGAAGATGGAGGCCTGGGTTGACAGTGGCCTGAAGTAAAGATATTAGCTTGGAATGAGTAAGAGTTGAAAACTCAACATGGGTGGAAGCTGGCAGGAAAGTGGTCCGAGAGTTCTCAGTAATCTGGAAGGAATGCTGGTTATACCATAGTGGCCTGGTTAAATTCAATATAAAAACAAATATTTAGCACTTACTGTGTCTTAATTATGCATCACCTATGGAGGATCCCCTACCCCCCCCACCCCAAAGAAAAGTTGTTCCTTACCTTCAAGACGCTACATGCCCTAGGAGTGATGGATGAGGCACAGAAGGATAAAGTATCTTACTTAGGCTCAAGAAGTGATGTGGCAGGATAGTGTCTTGCTGTCACTCTCAGGGACATAAGGTTTTCTTTATGAATTTCTTTTGAAGGATGAATTTGTGCTTCTACTTGTACATAATGTCACTCCTAAGTCATTGGACACAGCTTGAAGCACATGCTGTAGATTCTGATTAGTAAATTGGGTGTGCACTACAAAAATAATAAGTTTGGAGACAGGAAATGGGACTGGTTATCCTCTTAAAGGCAATAAGCTCTTTTGTCCTTTTTTGGCCTGTTTTTATTAAATTAGTTTGACCTAGGATTAGTTTAATCTTTTGAACTTTATCTCACCTTTTCTTATTCCATTGAACATTTCCCATTTACCCAGCCTGATAGGAATCTCTTGCTTTTGAGCTGCACTGAAGTGCTTTGTCAAGGACCTTCTCTGTCACTTGCTATGTCTCCTGTCAGGGTCGGGGTGGGGTGTTGGGGGGTGTTCACTCTTGGCCTTTTCTTACCCTCTCCTCCCCAACTTTGTCCTTCAGTTTTCACTGATTTCTGTTTCTATGCCATAAGCTCTGTGTCTCTGACTTAGTTGTGGTAGTATAATAGAGGTCTCTTACTATGTGTGACATTCATCATAATGGCCTTAAACCAAATCAGCCATTAGAATTAATATGTACTCTGAGGGAATATAATGGAACTATCTTTTTTTCTTTTAAAAAAACTTTTATTTATTGATTGATTGGTTTTGGGACCACACTTTGCAGCACTCAGGGGTCACTCTTGGCTACACTCAGAGATCACCCCCGGCACCCATATGGGATGCCGAGAATCAACTGGATACTTCCCCGTCAGCTGCATGCAAGGCAAATGCCCTGCCCCTGTGCTATCTCTCCGGCCCCATAATGGAACTGTCTTAATATAGAACTTTCCAAATGACTACAAAAAGTCTAAACAAAATCGAGGTATTAACGACTATCATTTGAAGAATTGGGTATTGCTTACAATGTTTGAGCACACATTCTATGTGTATTTTGTAATATAGTGCATTTATTTTTAACTTAATGAAATCTTGTGTAGGAACTTAACATTATAAATCAACAATTGAAATTGAGCATTCAGATTGCCCACAGTTGAAAAAGTAAAAGATGAAGAGGATGTGAGCTTTACAGAAACCGCTGCTTGTCCTTGGGAAATACTATCTCCAGTTAAATGTGGTTTATACCTACCTGTTCCGTTTTTATACCAAGACTTTCTTTTGGTTTTGGTTTGGGGCCATGCCTGGGGTTTACTCTTGGCTCTGTACTCAGAAATCGTTTATTGACCGATGTTCTGGGGGAACATATGGGATGCTGGGAATTGGACCTGGATTAGCCGCATGCAAGGCAAGCACCTTAACCCCGGTACTATTGCTTTAGTCCCTCATCCCAATACTTTTTAAATAGGGGCAAAAATAGATGTGAAATTGGCACATAACACAAGATCATGAAACAAACACATTTTCAGAAAGCAAGTTTTCAGAAAGCAAAGCCTTTGTTTTGGATTATGGGGGTGTTTGGGCTATTTTTCTCTCTTTCATGTTTGTATATTTGTCACAGATAGAAGAAACTAGTTCTGTGGATAATGTGGCCTGATTGCTCCCCCTTCCAGTTAAACACACTATGTTCTGTTTAGTTATATTGTGTGGCTTCAGTATACATTACTCCCCCTCAGGCCTCATCCACATACCTCAGAGTAACCTAATATGCGTTGTTAAATTAAAAACATGATTTGAGTTTGGGGGTTTCATTTATAGTTAGAAACATGAAATGTAAGGAATTCAGTGAATATACAAACTATCCAGAAATAATTTTGGAAGCGTTTCACAACTAGTGTTTGCTGGGTTACGGATCAAATTTAAATTATGTAGAGATGAGTCATAATTGAAGCTTTTTCTCTTAGTCCATGGCTTTTATTTTGTAGAACATCTGATTCTTCTATTTTTTTTTTTTTTTGGTAACTTACCAGTCTTTTATTTTCAACTGTTATTTTAGATTTTCATGCTTTCCCCTACATAAAACTTTAATTTGTCAGTAAAAGTAATTATATGTACTCCTAAATTAGGAAAGAGTTAATCCTATTTTTCCTTAGGCTTGGAAATGCTAGGTTTGGGCTGGACTAGGGTTAGATGTGAACGATCTGATTTCAGACTATTCCTTTATTTGCTTTGGCATTAATTTTTTAACTGATGACGGAAGGAATAAGAATTGGAAAATGTGTGTTTTGTTTAAAGCCAAGGAGGAAGTTTTACTCTCCTCAGCAGTGACCAGACATCCTGGGAGCTGGGCAGATAACTGGACCCATTGAGGTTTTTCACATTTTAAAAGTTACTAATTTCCTTAAAAATATGATCTCTGAAGCATTGATCAGAGTTTACACGTATGCTTCACTTTTGTTTTAGAAGTTTGAGTTTGGGACCAGAGAGATAGCACAGCGGCCTTTGCCTTGCAAGCAGCCGATCCAGAACCTAAGGTGGTTGGTTCGAATCCCTGCATCCCATAGGGTCCCCTGTGCCTGCCAGGAGCTATTTCTGAGCAGATAGCCAGGAGTAACCCCCGAGCACCGCCGGATGTGGCCCAAAAATCAAAAAAAAAAAAAAGAAGAAGAAGAAGTTTGAGATTAAGATAAGTTAAACTTGAATTCGACTATACATACATACATACATGTATGTATGTATATATATAAAATATCTTACTGAGCTTTTAGCTTACTTTTGCTTAACTGTGATTTGTTATAATTTTTCAAAAGACCAGTAAATGCTTAGATTGTATATAGTTGAAGAGTAAAGATTTTAATTTTAAGAAAATAAAAATAGCTTAGGGCAAAAATTTAGACTTTCTTTTTAGGCATATTAGGTTTCTGACTATAAATGAAATCTATTGTTTTGAGAATAGAGATGTATACAGAAGAAAATAAAAATCAGTTGTCTTACCATTTGCTGTTATGATCAAATAATAAACAAATATGTTTGATTAATGTACTAATTTTTTATTTATTGCATGCATATTTAATTAATAATGATTATGCTTTCCCTCATTGTACACTGTTCTTTGAAAGGTTACTTTTAATGGTTCTATGCATTGTAGGCATTTTCTTAACTGCCTCTCTTGATTGTGACTCAAATTTAGAGGTAAATTGGTCTTGTCTTTTTTTTTTTTAGTATGTTTGTTTTTTGTTTGCTTTTTTGGTTTTTGGGTCACACCTGGCAGCTCTCAGGGGTTCCTCCTGGCTCTACGCTCAGAAATCGCTCCTGGCAGGCTCGGGGGACCATATGGGATGCCGGGATTCGAACCACCGTCCTTCTGCATCAGGGGTCTCAAATTCGCGGACCACAGGCCGTTTGCGGTCCTCTGTACAACATTTTGTGGCCCTGCCCTAGAAGAATCTTTTTTTTGTTTGGTTTTGTTTTAGTTGTTTGGGTCACACCCCCCAATGTTCAAGGCTTACTACTGACTTTGCACTCAAGGATCACCCCGACTCTGCCTCCTGTGGCCCCCAGGTAATTTGAGTTTGAGACCCCTGTTCTGCATGAAAGGCAAACGCTCTGCCTCCATGCTATCTCTCCAGCCCCTGGTCTTAAGTCTTTTTTAGAATTGAACTGGACCTTGAGTACCACACTTCTCTTGTCCTGTGTTGTTTGGGGGCCATAGCCAGCCATACTCGGGAATTGCTCCTGGCAGTGCTCTGGGAACCACATAGAATGCTGGGGATGAAATTCAGGTCTGCTTCTTGCAGAGCAAGCATCCTCTCCACTATGCTATTGCTTTACCTCGCATACGTTTTTAATAGTAGTTCAAGACCCAACCAACATTCAGCTTTCTCCTGATGTTGCCTGGCTTAATGTTTCTGTAAGTCACCTGAGCCTTAGACTGCGAGCTATTGATTCTACTGGGAGAATTAGGAAAAGACAGCAGAAAGTAGATACTGAAAATACTTTGTTGTGGTGTTGGATTTTGGAGCTCACCAATGTCGGTGAGGTTTGGGGGACATTGTGGAGTGCCAGGGATAGAACTTAGGTCAGCCTCATGCAAGGCTAGGTTTTTTTTTTTCTTTATTTAAACACCGTGATTACAAATATGATTGTAGTTGTATGATTACAGTCATGTAAAGAACGCCCCCCCTTCACCAGTACAAGATTCCCACCACCAATTTCCCAGATCTCCCTCCTCCCCACCCCACCCACACCTGTACTTGAGACAGGCTTTCTACTTCCCTCATTCATTCACATTGTTATGATAGTTTTCAGTGTAGTTATTTCTCTAACTGCACTCATCACTCTATGTGGTGAGCTTCATGTCATGAGCAGCACCTACATGGGTAAATGGGGGGAAATAATGGTTGGGACTGAGGCAGTACAAGATTAGAAATGAGCTTTGTGGGGCAGTATCAAAGTCACAGTACAAGATGGATATTATGTATATATAAACTATAGGCATATAATACTATCAATATATATTGTATATATACACATGCCCCCACACGGTTTTGGAAGTGGAGACCAACGAGAAAAAATTTCCAGTGCTGTCCCAACCAGTGCTGCAACAGCCCGCCCTCCTCCCAAAGCGCATTCCCATTAGTGTAGGGAGAGGTAGGGGGAAAGCCTGATGACCCTTATAGAGTCCACCTGGACCGGCACCCAGGGAAAGCATGGATTCCAGGGGAGTAAGGGGGATGGCTGGGGCAAGCCTCCCAGCACTCCGGAGGCTAGGGAGAAGGCCTCCAGCATGGGGCCTCCCCAAACCCCATACCTGGCAAGACATGGCCTCCAGAATCAGAGAGGAAGCAGGAAGCCAGATATCTGCCCGTCCTCCTCCCCATTCACCTCCCCCCTGGAGGCAAGGCTAGTTTTTAAAGCAAGTGTCCTACTCTGTGGACATACTCCTTTCTGGACCCTGGATATGCATTGTAGATCGAGGGAGATCTTAATTTTTATACTAGTTATAAAGATCAGTGGTAACATTATAAGTTGTCAGTATTCCTTCAGCTGTTTTGAATAGCCTGCTAGTGTTACTAGAAAGAATGTGAGAAACAAAGTGGGTCATTGTTGAAATGACGTTCAAGCACTGTTCTTAAAGTTCAAGTTTGGTTTTGCGTGTTTGTGTTAAATGTGGGTGACTCATTAGAACGAAGCTTCTTCCTACTGTTACATAGAATGGTGGGGGAATTCTGAGCTCTGCTGGAATCCAACCAGGGTTTTCATTGAGCACATGGCTTCTAGTGATGGGATATTTTAGAATGAAGCCATCAGTGTCTTTGTGATGGTCTGTCTGGGGGGTCTTTGGGCTGATCAGCGACTCAGAACATCTCAAAGAATTTTAAGTAGAGTAAATGTTAAGGGGGTGTATTTTGTTAAATTTAAGCAAGCATAAGATGCAAGGCTCTAGCAAGTTTTTAAAGATTAAAAAACCATTGACTATTAAGTGAAGGAACGTATTACTGTCAGCCTTGAGATTAAGTTCACTCTCTTCTGACTTAGTGTCCCATCATTGGCTGATGAAAGGCTCTGAGTAAGCCTGGCCTTTGCTTCATGTACACAGAAGCAAGGTTCAGAAAGGTTAAGGATCCTGCCTTCTTATCATAGAAACTTAATACATCTCAGATTTTTTTTATTCCTAGAATGGCCCCTACTGTTTGGTAGGAGTGCCTCACAACCCCTGCCCCCATTTTCTACAAGGTACCTGCCATTGTAGTCCATATGAAAAATTTTGCTGTCACTTATCTGTCAGCCAGTTCTGTGTCCTCTAATAGCACCTAACATAGATTATTGGGTTTTGAATACATCCATTTAATACTGTGGAGTTAAACTTATTTATAAAAATTAGCATGTTTAGTCCATCATTTCATGTTGGTACCAGTTTATAGCATTAAAAAAGTAAAGCTAAGTCTAGTCCTTTCATGGAGGGAAGGTGGGGGGAGCTCCTACCTGAGGCTTCCTCTGATACTGCAGCTAACAACTGTTAGCTCTATGAGCAAGCAGGTGTGCAATGAGCCTGTTCCAGCCACTTCTGAGTCCCCAGACTTTCCGTCTCCTGCACACAATATGGTGGAAGAGCTGTTGTGTAAAGTGGACCTGGTGAAACACCGGTGTGAGTTCAGAACCCTAACTAACACATTATCGCTCTGCCCCCAAAAAACATGTTGGTTGATTGACTTTCCTAAGGAGACACCTGCTTACAACTCTCCTTACTCAACTCACTTTTTTAAACTAGTCTTCAAACTAAAAGTGAATCCCTCTCCCTAGTTTGTTAGTGCTTAGCATTTTGCTATTTTCCCCTCTCCTTGTCCTGTTCTTCCTTCCTATTCCTCCTCTTTTCTGTAAATAGTTATTTTAAATGTATGTGGTCAGACCTAAAAATGCAGCATTTTTATACTTTGAACTGGGGGTCGAATAATTTGAGGATTCAAATTATAATTAAATTGTTTTCTTCTGAAAGCAAATTGCAGGCATTGTTTTTGTTCCTTTAGTCTCTCTTAATCCAGATAGTTCCCCATCTCTTTTTTCTTTAAAAAACAAACAAACAAACAAACCCCATTTAGTACATTCCCTAATCATAAGCCTTTTTGCAATGGGAGGAAAGGCCAACACCTAGCAGTGCTCAGGGGCTACTCCTGGCTCTGCACTCAGGAATCACTCCTGGCGGTGCTTGGGGGACACAAGGGATGCCGGGAATCTCAAACCTAGAACTGCTGTGTGCAAAGCAAATTTCCCATCCGATGTACTACGGCTCCGGTGCCTGTAAACAACCTTTGATTTAACTCCTCAGATCTGTGAAATGTTATTATTGCCAGAAATTTTTAATTTTCTTTTTTAATTGTAGCCTAGATCTGTGTTCAAATTAGTTGAGATCATAGATTATTGGGGGGGGGGGGTGGCACCCCTTTCAGATCGTCTTCCTGTTGCTAACACTTTCGTTAATAAGCAGTGCCACTCGAGTGGCCAGAGTTTGACAACATCGAAGGTGACAAAACTTGTGCTTCAGTTTTTATTGTAGCTCACCACATCCGCCATGGGAGTGTGATAATGCAGTTAGGAGAACTCTCACACATTAGAGACTCACTATTGATAGGATGTGAATAGAATTTAGAATTTAATGTGAAATCTGAATAGTGTAATTTGAGGCAGCGCAGTGCACCTATTAAACTGGAGAGCCAGGGAAGTAACTACATCTGTGGAAAGAGAGACCGCAACAAGGGAATACTGCTGCTTTTACTAAAATGATTTTGAATTTCTGAATACCTGAATTAAACACATATGAGACTGTAATTTTCTTCATGTATGTCTGTGATGTCGTTACACAACAGTCAATTTTAATCAAAACATAAATATTGAAGTCACGATTTCTCTCTTCAATTTCCCTCATCCAGAAGGAGCTAGCAAGCAACCCGGACTGTCCTCAGATGTGTGCCTATAAGCTGGTGACTATCAAATTCAAGTGGTGGGGCCTGCAGAGTAAAGTGGAGAACTTCATTCAGAAGGTAAAAAAATCTCTTCAGAAGTTGGTGACCACAACTTGGGTTTAGCAGTGGCAATTGACTTTTCATTCATTCTTGCTTTCTGTTTTCCTTTCTTTTTGGTTTTTGGGCCATGTCCACCTAGTAATACTTAGGAGGTTAAGCCTGCTTTTACAATCAGGAATGCAAAGACTCTATGGGGTGCAGGGTCTGAACACCGGTTGACTGCATGCAGGGCAAGCTCTCTACCCACTGTGCTATATCTCTGGCCCCAGACAACATAAGGACTTCTTCCCTCTGTCCCTTCTCCCCACACCCAGTGGACTGTACTGTAAGATTATGTGAGGCAAATTCCCTGCCCTCTATACTGTTTCTCTGAACTCTACAGCCATTCTGTTTCTGGTTTTAGTTTAGGGTGTGTGTGTACCTCCTACACTTGGCAATGTTGGCTCTTCTGGTTTTGGTTTTAGTTTAGGGGTGCGTGTGTGCGCTTCTTCCATCTTACACTTGGCATTGTTCCTGAGCCAAAGCTGGAATACCATATGTGGTACTGGGGATCAAACCAGTGCAATGCAAGCACACCTACTCTCAGTCCAGCCTCAGAGTGCTTTTCTGAGACACCTACAGAGGCCCCTATCCACAGACAACATACTTCATGGGGACTTTCCCAGGAAATGGTTTCTCAGTATCAGCTCAGAAGAGGGCAACCTGGCCCACTGAACGGCTCCTCTCTGGCTCAGGCCTACCCACCTGCTTTCAGTTCTCCCTCCTCTTTCTTGTGTGTGTTCTGTAGCAACCATTACTGAGCAATTAATTGTCCTCTACACAAAGGTGATGTAACCTGAGGGGCCAACTCTGCTCTCTTTTGTTTTAATGAAAGTAGCCTGGAGAGCCCCATCCAGAAAGAGAGAGACTTGCAGTTCCCGAACATGAAGATTATGGAAAGTTTCTTTGGCATTTATGTTTCCTCTAGTGTGAATATTTATTTTTGTATTGTTAAAAAGAAGCCCTATTACATCTCTAAACCTGTAACTAGTGCTGCCTGAATTTCACCATAACTTTTCTACTTTCAGTCTGCAATTGGTGTTAACATTTTATTTTAAAAGAATCTTAAAGGGTTGGGAACTTTGATTATTCTTGGGCCTGTTTATTAGTTGGCCTACAGTAGGCATTCTGTAAAGTTTGGCTCCCTTCCCTTCAGTTGGATCATAATAATACATTAACAATCCAGTTCTGATAAATAGAAGTTACACATGTAATTGATGAAGTCCCTTCTTTCATGGAAAAAATTTAGATGTTGAAGTTTGTCCAAACATACTAAAGTACTCACTGCTCATTGACTTTCTTCTTTTTGTGGGAAAGTTTAGTCACACTTTTAAAATTCAGCAATTAAAACCATTATATGTTATGGGTATGTACCTACATAAAGTTTTTATATGAATGTGTCTAATATAGTAATAGTAACAACAGTAAAATAGAGAAATTAATGGTGTATGTAATAGCTTTTAATTGAATAAAGCATCTTATCCAAAGAATCCAGGACTCCCCCCTCTTTTCAGGGTACATTATCATGTTCACCTGAAAATTTTCCCTAGAATTCCAGAGATAATTCAGAATGACATTGTATAGATTTATAGCCGAAAAAAATAGTTGACCTTTGGACATTGAGTTTAGAAAAAGATAGAAGATGAATTAGATCTAACATTTACATGTTGGATCAGAACACCACACATTTGAGTTCTTGCTAGATAAAGTATGCTTGCTACCTTTGCAAAGATCGGCTTTGTGTGTCTTGGACGTATTTCCTGTTTATTTGACTTGGCCTAGGACGACTCTTTCGCTGATCTAGTGTAGCATTCTCAAATGAAGGAAGTGTTGATTTCATGGGTTAATTTAGACATGTCATGGTTTTGTTTTTGTTTTGTTTTATCCCCCATCTAACACTATGCTTTTTCTTTTAAAAGCAAGAGAAAAGAATATTTACAAACTTTCACCGCCAGCTTTTCTGTTGGATTGACAAGTGGATTGACCTGACCATGGAAGACATTAGAAGAATGGAAGATGAAACACAGAAAGAACTAGAAACAGTAAGATATTTGTACAATGGAAAGAACATCTTTGATTCCTCCCTTTCCAACTCTGTGCATTTCTTTAGTAAGTGTAGACTTAGAATTAGGAGGGTGTTATTAAAAACCTTTATATTTATGTCTTCTTCAGATGGGTTTCTTAGATACCAGAGCTCTTCTCAAATTTCGTCTTCTTTCTTGTTGAACCTCTTCCATGAGTACTGGAGCTTTGCTATCTTTAAGGGGTCCTTTGGTTTTGTATTTTGGTGTGCACGTTCATTCTCTGTAATGGAACCTGGTTCCTTTAAACACTCGTTTAATCAGCCCAGGTTGCCTATAGCTCATTTGGTTGCCACAGCAAATTACTGATGTTGTCCCTCTTTCCTTCCTCTAGAGAAGGTAAAGTGAGTCTTTACTGTGGCTGATTCCAGGGCTGCCTCCTTTCTCCTGGCAGCTGCTAGTCACCGGCCCATATCTCTTCATATGGTTTGGGCAGAAATCCCGCCAATCTGTGGGCTGGAGAGCAGCGTCTGAACTTTCAAAGTTAAAGCCCATTCCAGCTCCTTGCCCACTACCGGCAAGCACCCTCTTTTTTTCAAGGACAGATTTTTCCCTAGCTTGCTTTTGCCTATATCTGGTTTTGCTTTTGCTCTGGGCTACGCTTTTCAGTTGAAAGGAAGGCCCCACGGGGGAAATGAGCCCCAGGAATGTCCAGAACCAGTGAGCGGTTTCCATGCAGTCATCCAGAGTTCTGCCAGCAGCCCCGGCCTTGGAAACGCTGCCGGCGAGGGTGTTTGACTAACGCCTGTGTGTGAGGCAGGAACTCCATTTAATCACAGGAGAATGGCAGCAAATCAGGGTCTTTGGCACAGAAGGAAATCTATTTGTCTGGCACACAGTATTGTAAAGAATCTGTGTTTGAAATTGCTTACTTTTGGTGATTACAGCAGATCTGCTTCCAATTAGCTTTACACAAACCTTCTGAGAGGACCAGAACATATTTTCTTTATAAGGCAATAAAATGTTTTAACCTTATCTTATACATAAAGTAAACTTAAAGCAGTCTCCAGCTCATGAATGGATTTTGCTCCAAAATTTTTTAAGTTGCGTTTTGGAAATTTGGTTCATGTTCTCTCTCCCAAAGAAACAACATTAAAAATTGAGGTTTGGTTTCTAGGCCAACCAATGGGAGCCTCTTGGGCGACATTTTATCATATAATAGTGTGACTAGAATTTTGGCTCTTGGGAAGAGGGTAGAAAAGTGCCTCAACCCTTTCCTTTTAGGCCAACCCGAGGCAAAACTTGCATAGACAAGCATAAGGCATGGTGTGTCGGGCCTTTTCTTCAAACCACTTCACCCTCTTTCTGTCTGAAGTCAGCTGCCCTTCCTAAAGCAGACCCATTTTGGGTTTTCCCTTCCCTGCCTTGCCTGGCTTCATTCCTCTTAGGTGCCTCTAGGCTCCAGAAAGACAAGGCAGCTGTCTCCAGCACCTTTGAGCAGCCACTGGCAGGAAGACCGGTGCCTCTAGGCTCCAGAAAGACAAGGCAGCTGTCTTCAGCACCTTTGAGCAGCCACTGGCAGGAAGACTGGAGAAAGATAATGGCATGATGATACTCATGAAGCTCATGGGCCGGTTTGGGATTTCAGGGGTATGAGGTGCCCACATCTTGCCTTGCCTAATCCAGACTCTTGGGAAGGGCCATCTTCTGTCCTGGTATTTGTGCTGAACAAATAACATGAGGCTCTGAACTCTGCTTATCTTCAGACCTCTCAGAACTCACTTCCTCCCTAGTTCTGCTTGGGAAGGCCACTTGAGAAGGTCTAAGAGACACATCTGGACCCAGAACAATAGTACACGGGGAGGCATTCACCTGGCACATGCCGTACTGGGTGCCATCCTCGGCATCCCATGTTCCCCCATGCCCACCAGGATTGATTCCTAAGTGCAGAGCCAGGAGGAACCTCTGATTATTGCCAGGTATGGGCATCTCCCCAAAAGGAGACACACAGGCCCAGATTATTAGAAGATGCTATTATTGTCTTCACAGGCTCAAGATGCTTTAATGTTATTCCTTGACCCCACCAAAAACACATCAAAAAATGATTTAAAGCCCTCGTGAAGCCAGTAGACTTCTGTCACTGGTCAGGTGGGGGTGTTAGATTATGAAAACTATTTCAAGACTTGAGCATATTGATATAAAGTCCCTGGTCTCTGGCTCTCCCTCATGGGGAGTGCTCTGTTTCTCGCCTGACTGCTGCTGCGGGTTCATAATGCTGTCTTGGAGTCGGGGCATCCCTTATGCGGGCCAGCTCTGCCGCCTAAGCATTCATCTTCCAGCCCTGCACACCGGGAGGAATTAGCCCTTTTCCTTGAGATCCTGTTTCCCCAGCACCTGATGATAGAATTTGATACATGCTAATTCTCTTTAATTTGCAAATATTTTAAGACCTGAGTTTTTTTCAGAATGGGTTTTGGCTTGAGAAGTTAGTTTTGAGAGGAATGCCCTGCCTTAATCCTGCGGGAAAATACTGGGTTTAGGCTCAGAAACTGAAGGAATATTTGATGCAAACACTCTGCCTGTTTGTTCTTAATTGCTGCTGCTTTTATAGGGGTGGGGAGGGGGGATGTCAGTGAGAAATGTTGAGTTTGTGAAAGATATGTATTGCAGTTGTTCCTTCTCCATCCTGTCTCCTTAATTTTCTCTGGGGTATTTTTGGGGGGTTGTTTTTGTTTTTAATTATCTGTAGACTCTTGTTATGAATATCTGTCTTTGCTGGTGCAGCCTTGTGTCTGTGTTTCTTTGCCAACTTTTTCTCTATAGCCATTCTCTGTCTTCTCGGTAGACTCTGTATGGCTCCCTGAGAGGATCTCGGGCATCAAAAGTGCTCAGTTCCCTCCTGCCTTCTGAGTCCGGTCTAAGGGCTACACAAATGGGAACCAGCCCATTGGGCCATTTCTCAGCTTGCATCAGTGAATAATCAATCCATTTACTCTTTCGTTGATCATTGCACTCTCTTGGTTCCTGGTTCTAGGTTCCTATCAGTACCTGTTTCATGTGGTATAAGCAAAGCTGCAGGATTTTTTCCACACCGTGGTTACTAGAAGGGCCTCAGAACTCAGATTTCTGGGGGGTGGGGGGTGGGGGGGAGGTTCCAAACAGTCAGCAGTCCTTAAAAGTCTTTTCTAGAGCCTCTCTCTTCCTTCTGCTTACTAACCCAATTGAGAGTCTGTGATTTCAGCAGCTCATGCTTTTATTTTACGTTTAGATGCGTAAGAAGGGTTCCGTCCGAGGCACGTCGGCTGCTGATGTCTAAATGAGTCCCCTGTAGGGTCAGAGACAATATCAAACTGTGTAAGTGAAGACTTGGGTAAAAAGAATGTTTAAAAACCAATGCCTTTTGTTTAAAAACCAAAACCTTTAGCAAGTTAGTTTGCTAAACAGAGACTAAGTGTTAAATGGGTTTAGTTTTTAAAAATGTTAAGAAATTAACATATTTCGGAACTTGGCAGTAAATGCAAAAGTTGTTCTCATCTCAGAACGCCGTGTGGAGCAGGTTGAACTGAGTAGTCCTGAGCTAGTTCTTGGTATTTCGAGTTAGAAAACTGCTCCCAAGTGCACCTACTCATCACGAAGCACGCTGAATATTTTCCCCCATCAAATGCCAGATAATTGACCTATTTCTCAGGAGGACCATTTGTGGCTAGTAAAAGAAATAGGTAATAGCTTTTAAAACCAAACAAAAAGCCTTTATCTCATTCAGCATGGGCCACCCTCAGAAATTGGTTTTATTTTAAAATTTTTTCTGAAGACCCAAAAAGTCATCCCTAAAATGTTGAATTTTCAGTGGTCGTTACTATTAGCTTTAATATGTGTAAATATACTTTTTGGTTCATTTACAAACACAAAACATTTTGTGATATTATTTCTTAAACACAAATTTTTATGCCTGCATAAGACATCTTTCTAGAGGGTCAAAAGCTTCAGTAACCACCCATTGAAAACTTTGAGTAAGCACGAGTGACAGGATGTTGTTAATGCTGCGCCACAGTGTTTGTTGAGGAAAGGAACCGAGTCGAGTCCTCTTGGGGTTCCCATACATGGCAAAAGTGAAGTTTGAGATACCAAAGATCTGCCAGCAGCTTTCAAAAGCCCTTTCTTTAAATCCAGTGTTCATTTGAGAATTTGTTCTTGTGGCTTGGTTAAGTTGTTCTGTGTTAGCTTGACTTTTATTTTTTTTGCTTCTAGTTTGTTTTCTTCTCTGATGAAACAAATTGCTAAGCCACTTGTGAGCCCAGACTGTCTAATAAAGAGTTCAGATTTTTAAAACGCAACCTTTGGGGTGGGGTGCAATTTCTGCCACCAGTTTTGGTTCCATTGAGGATTTACTTCTGGTGGATGTATGCAGCAGACTACTTACTGCGTAACGTGTCTTTGTCTGGCTGTTTGAACTGATTGGCCCTGTCCTCTGCTCTCCCTTGCAGTTACGTAACCAAGGTCAAGTGAGGGGAACAAGTGCGGCCGGTGACGAGTGAAGAATCTGACCAGTATCTTGCAGTGTTGCTGTTTCCCCAGCGTGTGCCTGTGACACCTGCTCACACACACAGGTTCCTAACCACGTGTGTATATATGTTTGTGTGTGCACCTGTAGCTGTATATAGAGCGCATGTAGAGCTACAGGTCAGAATACACACACTTGTGTATATATGTACATACAAACATGCTGAAGGGATTAGTACAATTTCTCCAAAGTACTGTACGTATCTTCATCAAGAATGCAAATGAAAAATATTTTCAATATTATATCTGGAGCAAATTTTAATAATTATCAGAGTAATACCATTAATGGGCAAATTGACTGCACTGTAATTCTAGCTGGTATGTTTCATAAATGTCAAGTTGTGGACCAATATATATAATATACATATATATATAGACTTTTATTACTTTTTTTTTGTTCTTATAAATCGGTCTCTTATAAATTTGTATTTAGTTCCATAAACATCAAACTCCCACAGAAAATTGTATTCAAAATATTCTGGTATTCCAGTACACCTGGAATGTAAACTCTGAATGTACTTATAACGATTTATTTCTGGATAGTTATTATCTTAAAGCCAAATTGGATATTAATTAGAGGTAAAGTTGTACACCAGTTTTTACTTGTTTGCCCTGAGGGGGAAAATCCTTTTAAAAGAAGTTCTGGTTTTTATTGGATTTTTGTATCTTGAACTTCAAGTATTTTTCTATATCCAACCTTGCAAAGGTAGAGATGACGGTTTGTGATTTCTAATGACACTATATACAGTTTCCTGGCTCCTACTGGGCCCAGCAGGACACGGACGGAGACACGAATAGCACCATAGGTAGCTCTTTAGCGAGATTAGATGACCCACGTTTCCGCTGAGTCCCGAGTCTGAAATGACTTTTCCTGATACTGCAGCTTAGAAACTGCACAAGGCCTAGCTAGATGATTCTCAGCTTCCCGAAGAGGCTAGAGATAGCCTTGAGGTTTGGCTCTCTCCTGTTGAGCAGCAGGTGGAGCCTGTTGGGGCGGGGGCAGCGCTGGCCTGAGACCCAGAGAATGGCTTGAGGTATCTGCAGCCCTGCCTACAACTAGGGTTGGGGCCCCCCCCCCCATAAGCAGGTGGATGGGGGTGTGCTCTCAGAAGGCCTTGCTTTACTGGTTCGAAGCTGCTGCCGCTCTCTCCCCTACCTCACCCCCTTTTTTCTTTTTTAAGAACTAGTAGGTAAGTTTGTTTTTGTTTTAATCATCTTTATCCAAATTTCCTTTGCTCTCTGCCAGCTCTGGGGGCTTGAATAAAAAGATACTGTTGAAGCCTTCAGGTCACAAACTGTCTTCTGTTAGCCGCAGTCCCCACCTCGAGTATGCAGGCCCCCTAAGTCCCATCCCATCTCACCGGGCACCGGGCTTGCTGACAGTTCTGCCTTCCCTGCCCCTCGTTTCCGCACACGCCCTGTGTCCCCGCTGAAATGATTTCCGCACTGGGGCCGGGATGGCAGCCTGGCCCAGCTCCCCTCGCAGAAGCGAGCCAGCCCCGTGGCCTATGGTGCCAATGTCCTCTCTGTGTACTCAGGAGCACGACTGATGTTTACTCGCCGGGCGCTCTTGTAAAATAGGTTTTGTCAAAGCGTGATCATTGTCTGCAAAGTGTTTGACACGAGGAAGATGATTGCCGACTCCGTGGACTAGAGAGCCTGGCCCTCGCCTTGTAATGAACTTAACTCTCGCTGGCATCTGGAGCATCACTGGGAGCCTGGGCGCACATGGAAATGAGAACCCGGCGCATGGATCTTAATGTTTTTCTAACAACTGTGGAGATTTGAGGGAATGTGTGTTGAATGTAAAATACCTAGTTTACTTGGCAGTCTCTCGTGTAAATTACAGTAAAACAAAGTAAATGAAATTTAAACAAAAAATAAATTTGATCACAAAATGCCACTTGTGTGCTCGAGTGGTTGTTTCCCCGATGCCACGTCTACTTCCGAGCATGGCGGACCACTTCTGTTCAAGAATTATCTCATCTGCAACACTGCCACTCTGGGACAAAATAAAGAAAAGCAGCCCTCGATTTTATTTCTTTATTTATTTAATCACAAACTCCCATTCTTGAAATGTGCCTGTTGCCACATTAAGTTATTAATCTGCTTTCTTAAATAATTTTCAGTCCTCAAACGCTAGGCTGCAAGCTAAAAAAGGGGAATTTTTTTGTTTTGTTTTGTTCATTAATGTTAAAGGAAACCCATAGATTTGTAAATGACACTAAAAGTTGCCACTTGTTTTGGCTTTCTAGATTGAGGCTATCTTGTCTTACCTCCCCTGTAGGACTTTGTCTTTTCTCATCTCTGTTTTGGAGCATGCAACGAGTGCTGTGGTTCTGACTTCTAGTCTAAAGTAAAGTAGTTCAGCTTCTGGAGAGATTCAATATATTTCTGGGACGTCCTTCCATCATCTGAGATACCATCTTAGATGTGGCACTACCCTTACTAACAACCTTAATCATGCACTCAGTCATCTGAGCACTTACATGTCCACTTGACTCAAGCTCACAGTACCACATGGAGTGTGCATGGAGCAGTGTGGGCGATGGATATGAGAGCAGATAAAGGACAGTTCAGAGTGATAAACTTTGATTTGATGGCACAGAGGTTGGTTTGGAGCGACCCGTGTTACACTAGAAAATTCAGGCCACAGGTAGTTGGGTAGTAGGACCTTGAGGGGCAGTGGTGTAGGAAACAGGAGGCTTCGGTCACTGCAGCCTTCCCAGCCCTTGTTATGTGTAGGCCATGGCGCAGTTTTCTGTGTGACGTTTTTTTCCCCCTTCCATTGACCACAGTGGCCTCAGGTGACCATCAACTATCTGAACGATATCTGTTCTGTGGACCTGACTTTCATTGTGCCTGTCTTTCCCCCTCTTCAACTTACTCAGCTCTTGCTTTTCCCAGCCCTCCCACCCAAATTTCCCACTGAGCAGCTGAGTTGAGAAGGGGTTGCAAAGGAGTGCAAGGAGAATGTCATGACTCCTGAGACCCTGTGATCTAATGTGAGAACCCCTGATTGTTAGGAGATGAGTGTTGTCCCCCATCCTCCACCCTGGCTCTGGGAGGGAGAGGAGGTGCTGTGGACAGACTAGGGTGATCCCACTAAGCGACTCTGAAGTGCTAAGTACGGTGAGTCCCAGACCAGCTTCTATACCAAATAGGATTGGGACAGGTGGCAGGTGCAGACTCCAGGAGACCTTGCAGGCCTCTCCAGGATCGAGCACTGAGCGTTTCGAGTTGTGCTTCGAAGTTCAGGGCACCTAACTTGGCTGTCCAGCCCTTGTGGAAGGCCCATGTTGTTGAGCATGACAGTTATAAGGGAATTGACAGCCCCGTATTGTTGGCTTTCTATAGAGAGGCTGAGGAACTTTTGTTCCTTCTTGATCCCTCTAAATCACTGGTCCTCAAACTACGGCCCGCGGGCCACATGTTGTATTTATTCCCATTTTGTTTCTTCACTTCTAAATAAGATATATGCAGTGTGCGTAGAAATTTGTTCATAATTTTTGTTTTTACTATAATCTGGCCCTCCAACAGTCTGAAGGACAGTGAATTGGCCCCGTTTAAAAAGTTTGAGGACCCCTGCTAAATCATATGCTTATGACTTAATGTCCCATCATGTTGAAATTGTGAGTGAAAGTTCGTTTCTGGGTGGGGGAAAAGCTCCCTCCATCGTGCTCAGACTCTTCATTCTATCCAGTTTCTTGAAGGTAGAGTTCCATTCTTCATGCTAGGGCTACTGGTTTGAAAAACTTCAGCTCATGCTCTCATAGACATGAATGTCTCAGTTGCCTTCCATATACCTCTCAGTGACTTAGCGGTATTTTTTATTTCAAGGAAATTGCCGTGAATAATTGACAAGGATGATTTCTCATGCACGTAATTCCAACATGGCAGCCATCTCCAGTGTACTCAGTCTTTCCCCACCACTACCAAGGACCCCACCACCACCACCAACAACAACTCAATTATGTGAATTACTTCTCCCCCTTTTATGTTGTCTTTGGCCCGTTGTTGCTACTTTGCTGTGTATCTTTAAGTCCCACATAGAAGATTTTTCTGTATCCCTTCTGATTTCACTAAGTATATCTTTTCATTCCAACCAAGTTGCTGGAAATTGCATGACTGTATTCTTTCAAGCTGCATAGAATACATTGTGTATATAGACCAAAGCTTCTTAGTGCATTCACCCGCAGTTAGATATTTTGGGTTGTTTTTGTGTCTTGGCCATTGTACCAAGTGCAGTGGTGGACATAGGTATACACCAGTGACTTTGGTTAAGTTTGTCCTGTGGTCAAAGTCCAGGAAAAGAAAGCTCAGCTCTCAGAATTCTCAGTCTTAAAGCAAGGTCATGGGGCATCTTCCAGTAGTACCTTCTCTCCCTAGTAGTGAGATTCCTACTAGCTCTTCACCCCACTCTCCTTCCCTTAGAGCACAGTCCACAGCTCACTTGAGCCTCACCCTGTTGCCCTGGGTCAGTACACTTTATCTTGAACAAGTACATAGTTTATGGTCCTGGGAGAGACCCTGGTCCGCAATGAGCCACATTGTTGGCTGCCCCAGCCCGTCAGTTGGCGACCAGATCAGATGAGACCGGCACATGCCCTGTGTTGCTGTGGCTGTGGACATGGTTGCTGCCTCCTCAGCAGGACTTTTCAAATTCCACTCACACCAATGGGCACTAGCCAAAGCTGGAGAGAGGTCTGAGTGCCCAGCCCTGGTCTAGCTAGAACATGGACTATTTAGGTAACCTAAGCTTGATCTGACTGTTGAGGTGGGGAGAGTTGTAAAATAGTCTTTTATCCAGCACTTCCCCAAAAGATCAGACTCCCCAAAGATCAGAGCAGCAGAGGCAGTGAAACTCTCCCACAGATATTCATAAAATGGGGTCAATGATATGATTGTATCTTGTGACCCAGGGAGAAGGGAGCTTGCTGGTGGCATTGCTGACCCCAGCACATGTTTCTAGAAGGGCTTTTAAACCTGGGAAGAAAGTGGTCACTGTGTGCCCCTCAGAGTCTGAACTTAACGTCCCGAAAGTTGAAGGCCAGAGTGTAAAGTAGAAAACAGGCCTATAGTCGGCTACACTGGCACTCTGCTTCTCTACACTTGTTGCCAGCAAAGCTGCTTGTGGCCAGGCAACCAAACTGTCCTCTGGGCTGAGAGTTGGACTCTCCAATCCATCGCTAAGCCATCTCCCTCGCTACTGATGGGATGAGGTACACACAGGCTGGGCCTTTGCACCCAAAAGCAGGCCAGGTTTTCACCTCGGTAGTGACACTCGGCCTGGGGTCAAGGCTGTTTACTGGGACTTTCTGAGCTGCAGTCAAGCTGTGACAGGCAGGCCTCCTCCTCCTCCTTGACCTCTCTTGATGCAACAGCACCTGCTCCTCAGCCCAGGGCAGAAGGCCTCGCTCAGATTGAGGGCGCTCACCCAGCGGAACAGAGGAGTGGCTTCCATGTTTACTGATGGATGTGCTGAACAAAAGCTTGACCGCTGCGCCTCCCAGCTCCCCGCAGCACAGAATACTGATGGAGGTTCTTACAGAGACACTTCGATGCGCCCAGAGCCCAGGAAGGCTTGAAACAGCCGACTAAAGGGTATGGGGGTTACACCCCATTCGTGGGGGTCAGTTACCCTCACTACAATGCCTGGCAGGAAAGGGAGCTTCTTCCTCTAGAAGAGGGACTAGCAAGCTTTTCCTGTAGAGCCAAACAAATGTGTGGGGTGGGGTGGACCCTGTAGCTTCAGAGGGACCTCCTTAGTTCTGCGTTTTTGGTAGCATGAAAGCAGCCATTAAGTCGTGAAGGGGGATGTCCATTCCAGTCCAACTGGATAGAAATGGGGTGAGCTAAATATGGCCCCCTGGGCCTTCATTTGCCAAACCCTCTTAAATTCATTCCCTTCCACAGCCCACAAACCAAAGTGGCCTCCAGTTAGTAAGTAGCATTATCTACGTCAGTTGTGAGCAAAACCCACAAATGGCTGCACCCGATCTTCACAGCCACCCTTCAGGTAGGTACTATCATCTTGTTTGGGTGGTGGTGAGGGGACCCCAGCAGTTCTGGCACGCTACTCCTAGCTCTGTTCCAGGGTGGTGCCACAGATCAAACCCGAGTCAGCCACATGCAAGGCAAGTGCCCAAACTCCTGTACTACCCAACCCTAAAAGGTCTTTTCTTTGAGGTCTCACCCAGCAGAGCTCAGGGCTACTCCCAGCTCCCTGCCTGAGTGTCAACTCCCACCACTGCTCTCAGATACTCCCAAGTCTCATGGCATTCACCTCTCTGTGTGAGGAACTTAGAAAACTAAAAAAAGGGAAATGCTCCCGGGGCCCCTGTGCTCCTCGCCTCTTAGGAGCAAGCGTCCATGACTGATTCTTCCCAGAGCTCAGAGCCAAGACACATTTCTTCGCAGACAGTGTTGAATTTCCCCCTCAGTTCTGTCAGGAAATTCCCATGTTGCATTTCACATCCAGCAGGGTCGACCTCTGCAGACGCTTCCCGGTGCAGCACCTCCCCCGGCCCCCTTCATCGCTGGCTGACTGTGCCTTGGAACAGGAGTTGTGTCTCCAGAGCTCACAGGACTGTAGCGGGGACAATTGAGGGTGATGTGGGGAACCCGGATTGTTGTCTTGACGAGGCAGGAGCTCACAGCAGGGAGTATGCCAGGCCCCGCAGGGCTGTGTGAGCATGTGGCCGTGATGGTGAGTTTTCCCCTCAGGATGGGCTTTGGCCTCTTTTGCTGTTGCACCAGCTGGGGGGGGGGGGGGAGGGCACGATGCTGCAGAAACCCTCCCAACCCACCTGGATGGCTGCCGGGCAGTGCCTTGGCCACTGGGGAGAAGCATTTTGACTTGAGCATCTGTGGCCCATGAACTCAGCGCTCCTCCGCCACGGCCCTGCCAGAAAGCCGTCAGTGGGGGCTTCCAAGGGCTCCTCAGGCCCCTCCAGCCCCACTGGCTCAGAGTTTCCACTGAGCTCTGGAGGTCAGTGCCGGCTTTCCCTTTGGCTGGCTCCTGCACATGTGCACGTGAGGCCTCAAGCTGGGGCTTCTACTGGATCCTGTGGGGACTCCGTGGGTCACTTGGGTGCAGCCCTGGTTCTGGTCCACCAGGCTGAGTGGCTGGGCCCCCTGGATAGGCTGAGGCCTTTGTGTCCCTCTGGCCAGGCGACAAGAGCTTCCAGCCCTTCCTTGCCAACTAGCCGGAGATCAGGGAACCGACAGAGGTTCTACCAACAGTCGGAGCCATTCTCTAAGAGCTCACGGGACACTGGCCCTGCGGGCCTGCCACATCCCACATGTGGAGCCACCAGCTGACCTGTCTTCTTCCTGCCCAGGTGGGGAGACTCTTGTGGCCTGCAGAGGCCATCACTAAGCAGCTCAGGGACCAAGCTGGCTAGGCTCACCCCAGAGGCAGGGGTGTCCTGAAAGGGTGATTTTCAGGGCTAGAACCAGGACAAATGTCAGCCTCCATGAAGGCAGCAGTTTTTATTTAAAGATAGATGAATTACATTGTCCAGGAACCAGCATCTCACATCCACCTCCCCGTCCCCCCCAGCCCTAGCCTGGCACTGAGGTTTGGGGATGGGGCTGCAGGTGGTGTGGGAGCCAGTTCCTGAGGAGCTAGAGGAAGTGTCCCCCACCTCACACAGTCCCTCCCCAGGACCCAGTGTCTCCCTGATGAGGCTGGAAAGAATGGGAAGCACCCTTGCTTTTCCTCCTGCTCTTCCTCCTCCCTCCTCACCATCTGGGGCTCTCAGAGTCCACTCCTGGCCAGCATTCCTTGCCAGGCATCAAAGAAGCTTCAAGCTTGGGCCACACCAGCTCCTGGGCTGCCACGGAGTCAGCCACATGTGTCAGAGCAGGGCAGGCCAGCCCCCTAATGTAGCCCCTCTCCTCCATGCCTCTCACACTGGCCCCACATTTGATCACATCGGCCAGTCCCCAGGACCCTGTCTGCAAAACTGCCTTCCCACACCCCCATCTCCCCAGCAGATATTTCTGTTTTATGATGAAGGCGGCTCCTCGTTTTTCTCGCGTTATCTTAATGAATTAACTGGGCCCCCCCCACCCAGCCCCCCTGCCGTTTATGAGCTGTTCCGCAGTATCGGTGATCTTAGTCAACCTCACACAGCCGCGGCGCTGGTTCCTATTACAGTAATTGGCATAAACTTTATTCTTTTGCACAGAGATTTTGGGGCCCGCTGAGACGACATAACCATCTGCCATAAATTGAGACTGGTACGGCTTATTTTGGTGAATGCAAAATTGGATCCCATTCTTTACTCTGTGGCTTGATTCAACTTCCAGATGGTCAATCCACATGAAGTAATAGGAATGCACCCCAGCTCTGCTTAGCTGAAGATGGAGACGTAATATTTATTTGCCGAGGGGAGGCCTTAAGAACGTGGCCCTGGTGGGAAAGTGAGCCCTAGCCTGGCAGCACGGACACCTTGGTGCTAGCTACCCTCTCCCTCCCAGTGGCTGTGGGACCCCCCCCCCCCATCCCCAGAAGAAGGTCTCCCACTCCCCCTTGCCCTTGACCTAATCTCCGGAGACTTGGTTCTCTCCCGGGCTGCTTCTTATCAGCTCTGCCTGCCCACAGAGCCAGCTTCACATCTGCTTTGACTTTAGTGCCTGTGACATTTTCATTAATGCTTCTCCAAGACTGAGCCCCATTCTCAATACCCTGCAGCCCACGGAAGCTGTAACTCAGCTGTGCCCGGCCACAACTGCCAGTAAATGTTGCCCCCCGGCATTGCCGAGCGCCTGCGTCTCCACCCAGTTGGGCTCAACACCCCCTTCTCGTTATTTATTTATTTATTTATTTATTTATTTATTTATTTATTTATTTATTTATTTATTTATATTTTTACTTCTCATGTTACCTTGCCCCTGGGAAGGCTGGGAGAGAGACTTAGGTCAGCAGGTTTGGGGATGCTGAATGCTCCCATATATCCCTAAAAAGGGCTTTTATTCCCAGGGGTCTCGACAGCCCTTCTGCAGGGAACATAACCCCTGACTTACTGTATAGATGCCGCAGACCACACCTCTGCCCTCAGTTTGGCTGTTTCCCCTCCAAGCCCCAGGGAACACCAAGGTTCAGGGCCCCAAGACCCTGGGAACCATGTCTTCTTGGAACCCTGCAAGGGAGATGTATTTGCCCCACACCCTCAGCCTCAAGCAGTTGCATTTGAGATTCCTTCCTAGCACAAGTGCTCAGACTGGCAGTGTGGGATGGTGGTGGTTTGATGCTTAGGCCCCGTGCAATGATGCTGCTCTCTCGCCTGATACTGCCAAGAGCCAGTGGGGCCACAATTGGGTGCTGGGGGTACAATCATACTTCAGACCATGGACATGCAGGTATATACGGGTCTGGGATGGAACTCGGGGCCTCAGGCCTGCGAGGCAAACACATGCTGACCGACTCCTGTCTTTCTCTGTTTCATCTTCATGAGTGACTCAGAGGAGCCCTTGAACTGGAGAACCAGAGCTGAGGGCCACCAAGTGTCTTCGAGCCTCCACCCCAGGCCCCTCACTGAGTGCTCAGTGCCCAGTGGGCACAATGCCACTGTCCTTCCATCTTTGAGGGCCGGAGTGGGGGGAAGTCCAGTTCCCTACTGCTATTTCTAAGCTTGACCTGGGATTGACCCCAAATCTCCACACAGACTCCTCACAAAGGAGACGCTGCATCAGTTCCTGACTTGGCCCAGACATTCTGCAGAGGATTTGAGTCAAAATTCAATGGAGACAATTCAGGTCGGGAGATCTCAGATGGTTTGGGAGAGAATGAAGTCCTTGAGAGCTCCATTAGGAGCTGGAGCAATAGCACGGCAGTAGGGTGTTTGCCCATTTACACAGCCGTTCTGGGTTCCATCCCCAGCATCCCATATGGTCCCCTGAGCCTGCCAGGAGTGATTTCGGAGTAGAGAGCTAAGAGTAACCCCTGAGCACTGCTGCATGTGTCCCCCCAAAAGGCAAAACAAACAAACAAAACAACCCAAAAAGAATAGGAATTAGATCTAAGAGTCTCAAACAGAAGGGACCAGAAACTTCTAAGGCCGAATCCTGCTCCCATCAACCAATCACTCCAGGAGCGCCCAAAGGCTGAAGGAACTGGAGGCTGATTACCTTGGGCCTAGGTTATGGAAGTTCCACCTCCAGGACTGATTTTAGCTGCTGATAAATAGTGGCTGCAAGTACCAAGGGCGAGAGGACAGACTCAGGGAAGGACCAGATCTGGGCCTGGGGAAGAGCTTGGTCCAGGGGAAGGCACCCAACTTTCACTCCCCAGGGCCAGAGTTTTGCCTCTTTCTGCCCCCTCCAATCTCCTCCTGCCTTTCTCCTGGCTGCCCTGGGGCAATGGACTACAGTCACCCCTCTCCTAGGACTGGTTTACAGTGAGCACAACAGGAGGATTAGTGGTGGGATGGCTCAGGGTCCTGCACCCACCCCCTGCTTTGGGGCAGAAGGGAACAGGTAGGAAGAACCCCAACATCCTCTCAAAGGGTTCAGACCTGTGGGCTTGACCCTCGGGGCTCAGTAGCAGCCATGCCCGGTCAGGGCACACATTACAGTCTGCTGACAACTGACAGGCTGGAGTGTTCTCACTGGGCAGGGCACCCGGGTAGCACATACTCCCAGCTGGGTCCAGAGTCCCAAGTCTGTGGGGTCTCCCTCCAAACCCAGAGCCCAACCCCCTCAATGTGCTTGTCATGGAGGCCTCACCCAACCCTGTCACCTTTCTCTTTCCTCAAATTATCCCTTCTCAGCTGCCTCTTGGCCCTGCCACAAAGGAGCCAAGTTCAAGAGTCCCGTGAGTGACCTCCCACCTCTGCTCAAAGTTCAGGGTGCTGTATGGATCCTGCCCTGTAACCCCTTTTGCTGTTGTGTGTCCCCCAGCGCCTCACTCCAGCCCAGCCATGCTGGCATCCTGCCAGCTACTTCCCCCAAAACACTGGCAAGTGATCCCAGGGTCTTTGCACAGGCAGCTCTTGTGTCGGGGCATTCTCACTGGCTCCTTCCTGGTTTCATTTATGCTCAAATGTGTCCTCTTCAGGGAGGACCTTCGAAAATCATCTCATATAGAACAGGCTTTGTGAGGGATTTGTGTGTGTGTGTGTGTGTGTGTGTGTGTGTTGTGTCCATGTGTATGCTTGCCTGCCTTCTTTTCCCTGCGCCCAGCCAGACTAGATATCCCAGGAGAGCCCCTTCTGCCCAGTCCTCCATGCCTGGCACCAGGCCTGGGTTGCCCTGGGTGTTGGATGAGCATTACCTAGTGCTCCTGCTTCAGACAGGCTGGTGGCCCTTGGACAAGCAACCATGCAGCAGAAGAAAAGTTCAGGAGTGCCCAGAACAGCCCTGCCCTCCTGTAATCATGGCCCCAAGCATCTCCCCAGCCAGAGCAGTGATTCTGAGCACAGTTAGACACACGGCAGTGAGTCCATCCTGCTGGCCACCCTGGGGAGGCTCCTACTTGCTAGCTCGAATCCATCTATGACAGCAGAGCCAGACCCAGGCCGAGAGGCTCTGCAGTCCAGATCCCAGAGGCTTTGGGGGAAGAAGATTCATGCTTGTAGGACTTAATCCCGCAACGTTGGGACGTATATCCAGGGGCGATTTCCTGAACGTCATAATAAATAACAGTGAGACGATTCCCACTGCCCAGGGTAAGGTGTGTCCCGCAGTCCAGTCCAGGAAGAGAACGCCCAGCCAGAGTTTCTCTGGATGTCACACACACACAGCTGCATCGAGTTTCCCCTATCTTGCGCCCTCCCCAAGCAATCCAGATCTGGGTCCACCCCGACCCCAGCCTTGCTCAGTTTCTAGGTATGTCCAGCCTTGGGTCGAAGAGAATATGGGACCAGAAAGGTAGTACAGCAAGCAGCTAAGACACTTGCTTGGCATGCAGTCAACCCCAGTTCGAATCCTTGGCACCGTATTTGGTCCCCTGAGCACTGCCAGGAGTGATCCCTGAGCAACACTGAGTAAAGCTCAAAGGTAAAGAGAAAGAAAGTTTGTTGTGTGTGTGAGGGAGAGAGAGAGGGAGGGAGGAAAGAAGAGGGAGAGAGAGGGAGACAGAGAAAAAGAGTAGATATATATACATATACATATATAAAGAGAGGGAGGAGGATGGATATAAAAGCTAACAGAGGGGCTGGAACGGTGGCGCAAATGGTAAGGTGTCTGCCTTGCCTGCACTAGCCTAGGATGGACTGCTCTTTGATCCCCCGGCATCCCATATGGTCCCCCGATTTAGGAGCAATTTCTGAGCAGAGCCGCAGAGCCAGGAGTAACCCCTGAGCATCACCGGGTGTGGCTCAAAAACCAAAAAAAAAAAAAAAAAAAAAAAAAGAGCTAACAGAAACAAGAATTAGGATTAAGACATGAGGGGCTAGAGAGATAGCATGGAGGTAGGGCGTTTGCCTTGCGTGCAGAAGGACGGTGGTTCAAATCCTGGCATTCCATTTGGTCCCCCAAGCCTGCCAGGAGTGATTTCTGAGCATAGAGCCAGGAGTAACCCCTGAGCATTGCCGGATGTGACCCAAAAACAAAAAAAAGATTAAGACATCAGATTTCCTAGTAGCTCATTTTCCTTGAGGCTGACCTGGGATGGACCTGGGTTCGATCACCAGCATCCCATATGGTTCCCGAGGGCTGTCAGGAGAGATGTCTGAATGCAGAGCCAGGAGTAACCCCTGAGCACTGCCAGGTGTGGCTCCAACCTTCCCCAAATAAAATAAAAGGTGGTTTTCACCCTTTTGTTATTTTTGTAGTTTGTTTGGTTTTGATTTTAGGGTTACACCTGATGATGCTCAGGGCTTACTCCTGGTTCTGTGCTCAGAATTATTCCTGGCAGACTCGGGACCATATGGGATGTTGGGGGTCGAACTTGGGTGGGCTGCATGCAAGATGAACACTTGACCTACTGTACTATCGCTCGAAAGAGCCTACTGAACCCTGAAAAAATGAGCCAGCCCAGTGGGCAGGTGACTCTCTCCATGGGAATCCCATGAGCCTAGATTCGAACTGGGTTGCACTCAGGCCTTTGCTTTTCTCTCTATTATACCTGTTGCTCTCCCTGCTTTCTGTTTGTTTCTGCTACAGTGTCAGATCCCTCCATTTATTTCACCATCTTCCTGCAAGTTCCCCTTTTTGTTCTGGATCACAGCTACTCTTTGCCCATTCCCACTTCTATTCCTTTGTTTGTTTATTTTTGGGTCACACCAGTGCCACTTGGGTTACTCCTGGCTCTGCTCTCAGAAATCACTCCTGGCAGGCTCAGGGGACCATATGGGATGCAGAGAATCAAACCACCATCTCCTGGGTTGGCCACATGCAAGGCAAACGCCCTACTGCTGTGCTATCTCTCTGGCCCTTCCTTCCTTTATTTTACCCACTTGCTTGCAAGGAGGTTCTGTGTGGGGGCAGGACCTGCTGGGTAGTGTCCCATTGTCCATGTAAAATAGTTTCTCTCTTCAAGGAACCACAGGTTCAATATCCCTCAGTATCCCCTTTCCCAGGCCTACAGGAAGAGTCACTGTGAGCAGAAGCTTTCACAAAGGTTTCTGGCGCTTGGGCTGGCATCTGCGTGTACATGTAAACCTGCAGACATGCATGTGTGCATAGATGTGCATATCTCCATGCAACATGTGTGTTTATATGCATTCAGGAGCACCAAGGAGGGAAATGGACTCAAGGAAAAACCTGGAGGGGTTGGAGTAATAACATAGCAGTAGGGCATTTACCTTGCATGCTGCCAACCCGAGATGGACTTGGACTTGGGTTCCATTCCCAGCATCCCATGTGGTCTCCTGAGCCAGGAGCGATTTCTGAGAGGGGAGTGACCCCTGAGTGCCGCTGGGTGTGGTCCCAAAACAAAAACAAACAAACAACAAAACAAAAACAGGAAAAACCTGGGAACCAGGGTTGCGGGAAAAGGCAGAAATGGTCCCATTTCCTCTGTTGTAGCGGGGGTGGGGGGGGTGGGGGGCATTTTGCCCTTCCACTGGCCTCAAGAGGCGTCATGTGGGGTTGGCAGGGAGGGGGCAGCTGGGCACACACACAGGTTGAGACAATTAGGGGGATAATTTGGGTTGAGTCATCTTGGCAGAGGCCAGTTGAAGGGTGTCAGGTGGGTGGGAACCCCATCACCCTAATTGCTCCAGACTTCTGCCTCCCTTTGACATAGCAGTGACATGAGTTAATCCCCAGTTTGAGAAGGGCTGGGTTGGCTCCCACAGCGGGGCACTGGCTGCAAAATCTACCCCAAACTGACACAGAGCTTGGGGGTGGGGGTGGTGGACCTTCAGGGGGTCCCTGAACCTGAGCAGGAAGTGGGGAACAGCGGTAAAACACCAGCAAGTGCTGGCCTTATCCCAAACCACGATGGATCATTCTGGAAGGTGGGAATAGCACCGCACAGTGTTTGTTCTAAAAAGTGCTGCTTTTTCCTCTCCCGTGGGCTTAAGCAGCTCAGAAACGGGGTCGAGGATGTGGTGAAAAGAGGTGCCAGGAGGAGAAGAGCAGCTGCGGAGACTGCACCCATGCCAGACACAATGGTGCTGCATCCTCGACAGTTTGACCCTCTCGACAAAGGGATCCCAGTTTCACACTCATTTTCTGGATGAAAAAAAAAAAAATCAAAGTTTCAAAGAAGACTCACATGCCCTGATCCACTAAGTAAGGATGAACAATATAGCAAACTGGTGCTTTTTGGTGGGAAGAGGGGTTACTTTTATTTTGCTTTGTGTTTGGTTTTGGGGTCACACCTGGTGATGCTCAGGGTTGACTCCTGGCTCTGCACTCAGGATTCACTCCTGGTGGTGCCCTATGTACGGGTTATCAGAGATTGAACCTGGATCAACCACATGGAAGGCAAGTGCTCTATCCACTCTGCTATCTCTCTGGCCCTAGAGGGGTTACTTTTTTTTTGGGGGGGGGTTACACCCAGCGGGGCTCAGGGGTTATTCCTGGCTCTACACTCAGGAACTGCTCCTGGCAGCTTCGGTGAACCATATGGGATGCTGGGATTTGAACCACCATCCGTCCTGGATCGACTGCGTGCAAGGCAAAAATGCCCTACTGCTGTGCTATGGCTCTGGCCCCTGGAAGGCTTACTTTTGTTTTTGTTGTTTTTGTTTTTGTTTTTTTGTTTTTGGGCCACACCCAGTGGTGCTCAGGGGTTACTCCTGGCTGTCTGCTCAGAAATAGCTCCTGGCAGGCACGGGGGACCATATGGGACACCGGGCTTTGAACCAACCACCTTTGGTCCTGGATCGGCTGCTTGCAAGGCAAACACCGCTGTGCTATCTCTCCGGGCCCTGGAAGGCTTACTTTTAAAGCAACCATGCCCACTGGTGTTCAAGGTCCACTAGGGCTTCACTAGCAGGGCTGTGGGGGCATGAGGTGTCCAGGAACAAACCTAGGGCCTCACATGTGGAGGCATGTTCTCTCCCCAACCGCCCCGTGACTGTGTGCTCCGACAACACGTGCAGTGTGAGACAATGTTGTCTTTAAGTTTTCGGCTGGATGCAGGGCACTTTGCAGGCTCTCGATTGCTCTGTGTTTCCAGGGACCACTCAGCGCAGCTCCTCAAGGCAGGCGAAATCCCCAGAAACTTTTGCAGCTGCCAGACCACACGGTTGGATGGACTTTCGCCCCACTCACCTCCGCCCAGCCAGCCAGCTTGGACTCTGAGGCCTGGAGGTAAAGAACTGGGGAGCAGGCTGCCTAGAAATGCTGGAGAAATACCTCTCCTACTCCTCTCTCTCCTCCTTCTCCTGAGGTGTGTCCCAGTGTTTCCTGGAGTTCCTGCCCCCCCATCTCCCATATGGATCAATGCCCACTCCTCAGTGCTTCCCTCATTGGCTTCCTTCTTCCCATCCTACCGCATGATTGATTTCTTTTCTTTTCTTTTCTTTTTTTTTTTTTTTTGGTTTTTGGGCCACACCCAGCGATGCTCAGGGGTTACTCCTGGCTGTCTGCTCAGAAATAGCTCCTGGCAGGCACGGGGGACCATATGGGACACCGGGATTCGAACCAATCACCTTTGGTCCTGGATCGGCTGCTTGCAAGGCAAACACCGCTGTGCTATCTCTCTGGGCCCATGATTGATTTCTGAGGTCATTAGCCTAGCTAAATTGCTTGGTCCCCAATTCTCACCTCTGGGTAGCTTGGGTGAAGGGACTCGAGTCTGCCTGGATGCGGGCTGGGCTGGGGTGTGCTGAAGGAACTGAGTAGTATGGGGAGAGCTTAGACACAGGAAACTGAAGGACTGAGGTCTGGTCCCGAGAGAGCCCTTAGCAAGGTGCTGAGACCAGCTCCCGCCTGTGTGAACCCCTCACCCGCTTCTGTGCCCCCAGGTAGGCTGGATCCAGGGCAAGGTCTGGTTGGCTGAGACTGGGGATAGACCAGACACTTCATTGTTGCTGCACCATTGAATTGTTACTCCAGTGCAATCAGCTCTGGTTTTGGAGCTGAGCTTATTAGGATCCTCATCCCGCTTTCTGGCAGGACTCGCCAGGGCTGGATGAATCTTGCTTTTCTCATTTGTACAATGGGCTGGTAAAGGCCCTTGGTTTGCAGAGTACAAAGATGAATCTTAGACATAATGTATAAGATCATGTACAGAAGCTCAGAGTCAGTGTAACATGAGCCACATGTTGGGCATTAGTGAAAATCCATTTCATTCACTGATCACTTCCAAGGTTTCTGCTAATCTGGATTTTTCTGGGACCCATAACAGGGCCTTTGCACAGGCATGTTCCGCAGGAGTAACATTTCCCCCTTTCCTTTTTGTTTTGTTCTGTTTTTGGCCTTTGGGCAAAAAAATAAAAACAAGGAAAGAAAACAAAAACAAAAAAAGAATTGCTTTGCATTCTTCCCTTTTCAGCTCTTAGCTCATGTAGCACTTCTTTTTTTTTTATTGAAGTCTTTTATTGGGCTAATTATTTTATCAAATATATCATAATAAACAATATTTTATATTTATAATCACTAAAAACTTTGTATAATTTCTAAGAAGTAATGAATAGCAGTTTTATAAATGCAATAGTCTGAAATCAGTTTGCATTTTTAGTAATAATGGAGTGGTTTATAATTTAACTACATACAATTGGCCATTTTCCAGTAAAGTCAATAATTGTTTTTTTTTTGGGGGGGGGGGAGGTCACACCCATTTGATGCTCAGGGATTACTCCTGACTTTTGCTCAGAAATTGCTCCTGGCTTGGGGGAACCATATGGGATCACCGGGTGATCAAACTGCAGTTCGTCCTAGGCTAGCGCTTGTAAGGCAGATGCTTTACCTCTAGAGCCACCTCTCTGGCCCCTAAAATCAATAGTTTTGATAAAAGTAAGCAATCTAAATCAACTTCAACAACACAGTTTTTTAAAATACTATCAAACATGCCATATGTGAATCTAAAAAAAAAAAAAAAACCAAAGTATCATTATGCAGAGGTAACTGTCATTTAAATATTTAAAAATAATTTTCAGGGGCCAGAGTGATGGTGCAAGTGGTAGGGCACTTGCCTTGCACATGCTAACCTAGGACAGACCACGGTTCAATCCCCTGGTGTCCCATATGGTCCCCCGAGCCAGGAGCAATTTCTGAGCTCATAGGCTCATACCCAGGAGAAACCCCTGAGTGTCACCAGGTATGGCCCAAAAACAAACAAACAAACAAACAAACAAACAAAAGAAGAAGAAATACAAATGGCCAAAAGGCATGTGAAAAAATGCTCCACATCACATCAGGGAATTGCAAATCAAAACTAACTATGAAGTACCATCTCACACCTCAGAGACTGGCACACATCACAAAGAACAAGAACAAACAGTGCTGGCAGGGGTGTGGAGAGAAAGGAACTCTCATTCACTGCTGGTGGGAATGCCGTTTAGTCCAGGCTTTATGGAAAACGATATGGAGATTCCTCAAAAAAATGGAAATTGAGCTCCCATCCGATCCAGCTATATCACTCCTAGGGATATACCCTAGGAACACAAAAATACAATGCATGTAGCACTTCTTTAAGGAAGGCCCCAAGACCCCCATTTGGGGGCCTCTTCTTGGTCTCACTGACTTCTCTGACTTACAATCCTCGCTCAGTCCTTCTCCAGTGAATGTCTACACTGGGGGGCCTGTCTCCACTGAAAACTCAGGAAGGAGCGATTCCAAAACAAAGAACTGAGAAGGGTGGGGTGGAAGGAGAGAGCCTGTGTTTTGGCTCTCAGGCCTGACTTGAGGAATAGGGCATATTGGGGGGCAGGACAGACAGAATCCACAGCCTGGGACAAGAACCCAAAATTGTGGGACCCAACGAAGTGATGAGGAAAGGCCAGGCCTAGCCAAGTCAACACAAACATCAGAGACAGGGATGTTCTGCCCTTGTCTGGCTGGGAAAGGTTCTAGAATTATCCCTAGAGCTGGAGCTTGGGAGAGGCTCTGTGGGGACGAGATGCCCAGTGCATCACCCTCACGGTAGGGTCACATTTCATTGTGCATTGGAGAGCAGATGGCCCCTGGCCATGGGAAGGCCACATACCACAGGCGGCTGGCCTGGCTGTGCCAACCCTGTGGGTGCAAGGGGTACTCTCAGGAAGTTGGGCCACCACAGAGCAGATCTAGGCAGTTCTGGACTCCCCAGTCATTGCATCCTCAAGGGTCATGGGGTGGGGATGGGGAATGGAATCAAGTCTTCTGGGACATCATTGGGCATAATAAGACCCCAAGAACTAGGGCAGCATGCAAAGGACTTTTTAAACCACCATCCACAAAGCTGCCATTCCAATCCCGTAGCTGTTTCTCCCCTGCAGACCCCCACTGCACACTGATGAGGACTAGGATGGCATTTCCATCAGGACTGTCCAGCCAAGAGTCAGATTGCCATGACTAGTAGTGAGCCTCCTGTGCTTGGAGGTATGCAAGGCTCTGGGTCAGCCATGCGTGGATCTGACCACTCTTTGTTGGGACTCTCTGGGTGTCAGGAGTTCAAGGCTGAAGACACAGGTGACAGGTTTTCTGCCTTCTAAAGGAGCAGCAGAGGGTGAAGCCAGTGACATCACAGACAAGCTAGACTGTGCTGTACAAGCTTCTGGGCTATGGTGGCCCTGCCCACAGGTAGAGACTCAGGCCCAGGGCCATCACTGTGCATCTCCTTCGTCTTGGACCCTGGTGCCTTCACCTGCTGTCTCTCCTGACTGGGCCTTGATGCACATGCAGAGGTGTGTCCTGTTGTTGGGGCTTCTAGGCTCCTGACTTTGCACTCAGAAATTGCTCCTGGAGGGGCCGGTGAGGTGGCGCTAGAGGTAAGGTGTCTGCCTTGCAAGCGCTAGCCAAGGAAGGACCTCGGTTCGATCCCCGGTGTCCTATATGGTCCCCGCAAGCCAGGGGCAATTTCTGAGCGCTTAGCCAGGAGTAACCCCTGAGTGTCAAACGGGTGTGGCCCAAAATTCAAAAAAGAAAAGAAAAGAAAAGAAATCGCTCCTGGCTTGGAGGATCATATGAGACGCTGGGGGATTGAACAGTGGTCCATCCTAGGCTAGTGTGGGATCTGCCTTGCACCACAGCTCCGGCCCCTCCTGCCTACTTCTTAATATTTCCCTGCACAGTGACTGGGTATAGAGGGACTTTTTAGAAGACAGCAGCTGCTAAAGGCACTTTTTTTTTCTTTTTTTGGTTTTTGAGTCACACCCGGCAGCACTCAGGGGTTACTCCTGGCTCTATGCTCAGAAATCGCTCCTGGCAGGCTCAGGGAACCATACGGGATGCCGGGATTTGAACCAGTGATCTTCTGCATGAAAGGCAAATGCCTTACCTCCATACTATCTCTCTGGCCCCAGGCACTTAATTTTTTAATGTATTTTTTCTTTGTTTTTGGGTCACACCCGGCGGCACTCAGGGGTTACTCCTGGCTCTGTGCTCAGAAATCGCTCCTGGCAGATTCGGGGGACCATATGGGATTCTGGGATTCGAACCACCCACTAGTCCTGGGTTGACTGTGCAAGGCAAGTGCCCTACCACTGTGCTATCTCTCTGGCCCCTTTATAATGTAATTTAATTATTTGGGGGACCCCCTGGCAGTGCTCAGGGATTATTCCAGATTCTGTGCTTAGGAATGACCCTTGAACCTGTGCCTTGACCCTTGAACCTGTGGAAAGCAAAGCAAGCCAGAGATACTTTTGAAAAAAAAAAAGTTATTAAAGCACCACGATTTACAAAGTCATTAATAGCTGAGTTTTAGATGTACGATGTTCTAATCCCATGCCCAGTGTCCCCATGTTCCCTCCAGCTCCCACTCACTCCCCACCAAGCTTGATATCTCAACAAGCACAATTTTAAGTTTCCTGGAAGCACTTTTTGTTTCTTTGGATTACACCTGGCAGTGCTCAGGGGTTACTCCTAGCTCTGTGCTCAAAAATTACACCTGGTACTCAGGGGTTACTCCTGGCAGGCATGGGGTAAATATGGGATGCCAGGGATAGGACCCAGGTTGGCAGTGTGCAAGTCAAACTCCCTTCCCACTGAGCTATTGCTCCACTCCTCCCCCTTTTTTTCCTTTTCTTTCTTTCTTTTTTTTTTTTGTTTTTGTTTTTGTTTTTGGGCCACACCTGGTGACCCTCAGGGGTTACTCCTGGCTATGTGCTCAGAAATCGCTCCTGGCTCGGGGGACCATATGGGATGCCAGGTATTGAACCCCGGTTCATCCTGGACAACTGAACGCTAGGAAAACATTCTACCACTGTGCTATCGCCCTTACCCCTTTCTTCTTCTTTTTTGTTTTAAATGCCTGAGACTCTCAGGTTGTCCCTCTGGGTTCTCTCCAAGGATTACTTGATGGTGTTAACTGGGGCTTGGAAGAAATTTAGAGAGAAACCTGGCTCCGCATCCTGCCTGCTCTTCTTTATCTTTTGTTTTGGGGCCACACCCAGCAGTGTGTAGGGGTTACTCCTGGCTCTGTGCTCAGAAATTACTCTGGGCAGTGCTCAGGACACCATATAGGATGTCAGGATCAAACCCCAGCCAGCTGTGTGTAAGACAAATTTCCTATTCTCCATGCTATGGCTCCAGCCCCCACACTTGTTTCTTTGTGATCAGTGCTTGCCACTCCGCCTCTGTTTGAAATCAGATAAGAGAAGGATAACCCAGAGGTTCTGAGCAATGCTAGGCCAGTTCACTTGCTCCCCCATAAACCAGGATCCAGGTTCTTGAAAGCAGAATCCAGGTTTTCCTCTGGGGACCCGTCCCTCCATCTGACTGCGGTTTGGGGGCTGAATACACTCCCGAACTCTGGGCATAGAGCCGGGCTGTAAACCAGCCAATGAGACGACACTGTGATTGGCTGAAGAAGGGGCCCATTAGATGCAGCAAGTGGCTGAACTGGGACATGGGCCGAGAATTCTCTGTCACTGGCATTCCCTTCTGAGTGCAGTTGTGAAACCACAGGAGAAATGCCTTGATCTTCTGGGCCCTATCATCTCATTAGCGGGACAGTCTGTCTGGACAGAGTCCAGAACAGAGCTAAGACATGCCGAGAGACTTAGCTTCTGCACTGAGCACCTGGATACAGCCAGGCCTGAACCCTCAACTATATGAGCCAGTTAATTTCTAGTTTTGCATCAACCAGTTCGGGCAGGACCTCAGTAACTTTGCTCCTAGTCCTTGTGTTGCCTCTGGTCATGCTTTCTTCCAACAGGGCTGTTGCCTAGAGGTTGCAATAACCTCTCTAAGGCAAAGAGTTGGCCATGGAGTCTGTCTAAACGTCCCATGACCCCTAGTGTTTTCCGAATATTATGATTCAGGACAATTCCTGTAGCTGGTGCTTGGGCCCTCTAGCTCTAGGTTTGTTGATAGCAGGTGACAGACCCTGCTCTGTTGCTCCAAGGAGCCAATGCTGGAAGCACACCACCCCACGCACCCTTCCTCCTCCTGTGTCTCAGTTCAAATACTCGCATCATGGACTAACACTCTCCCGGCTTGTTCCTAGATCATTTCCACAGAACTACTCCTATGTGGATGTGCTGCAGGGTTTCTGTCGATGTTGTTGGTTCCAGAAATTGAATTTAGAACCGTGCATAGCAAGGCAGATGCTTCCCAACAAAGCTAAACCCTCTGCATATCATGTGTGTGTGTGTGTGTGTGTGTGTGTGTGTGTGTTTTGGTTTTTGGGTCACACCCGACAGTGCTCAGGGATTACTCCTGGCTATGTACTCAAAAATGGCTCCTGGCAGGCTCGGGGGACCATATGGGATGTCAGGATTCGAACCACAGTCCTGCATGCAAGGCAAACGTTCTTTCTATTTACATGCTATCTCTCTGGCCCCTCAATGTGTGTTTTATTTATTTGGTTTGTGGTTCTCGGAGGCTACTCCTGGCTCTGTGCTCTGAGCTTCTAGAGATGCTGGGAGCATTGGATTTGGGCCTTTTTCATGCTAAGCATATGCTTCAATCTTTTGAATTATTTCTCCAGCCCAGCCCAGCCCAGGTGTGTTTGTGTGTGCATGTTATAAACGTAAGGCCCCCTCCCCTAGTGACAGGCTTGTTTTTGGGGTAGAGCTCAGGAATACCTGCTGCTGTTTATTTTTTTGCTTTTGAGTCACACCTGGCAATGCTCAGGGGTTACTTCAGGCTCTGCTTGGGTCACCATATGGATGACAGAGATTGAATTTAAGTCAATCTTGAGCTAGGCAAGTGCCCTCCCACTGTACTATGACTCTGGTTCCTCTCTGCTGCCTTTTGTTTTTTTTTTTTTTTTTTTGGTTTTTGTTTTTGGGCCACACTCGGTGGTGTCAGGGGTTATTCCTGGCTCTGTGCTCAGAAGTTGCTCCTGGCAGGCTTGGGAGACTATATGGGATGCCGGGGATCGAACCTGGGTCAGTCTCAGGTAGGCCGTGTGCAAGGCAAATACCTTACTGCTGTGCTATCACTCTAGTCCTCCTCCTCTCTGTTTTTATATTTATTTTATTTTATTATATTTTTGTTTTTTTTTGCTATACCTGGCCGTACTCAGGGGTTACTCCTTATGCTGTGCTCATGAATTCTCCTCAGGCAGGCTCAGGGGACCATATGGGATGCTGGAATCAAACCAGGGTTAGTCATGTGCAAGGCAAATGCCCTCCCCACTGTACTATTGCTCTGGCCCCTCTCTCTATTTTCTTTTAATTAAGGACTGTGTGAAGCCCTCTCTGCCCTTAGTACTTGCTCAGTAAAATGGGAATCAATTCCTGGACAGGGCAGCTGGGGGGTGACGTGTGCAAATATCTCTATGGTACCCTCTCCTGGTTAGGGGTTCAAGGAGCTGCTTTGCAGAAGGCATGATGGTCCTTTTCCATGACTTCCTACAGACCTGTCCCCTAGTGTGCCCAACTGTCCTCACATGCCCAGAACAAAGGGCTTCCTCTGTTCCTATGACATATACTTTCTAACTGGGAGACCCAGTTAGAAGGCCCCTCGAGAGGAATTGGGGACCTCGTTGGCCTGGATTTCCTGCACCCCACTTTCTGGATTCAGGAGTTTGCTTACCTCTTGCACCCTGCTGGAGAGAAGTGATTAATCAATCCAGGGCTTCCCGAGAAAACCCACCTGGCCACACTGTGACTTGACTTTTCTGGGGGTTTAGCTTGTTTGTTTTCATTTTGGGCCACATTCTGCAATGTTCAGGGCTTACTCCTAGCTCTGTGCTCAGGAATCACTCTGGCAGGTGAGGGGGACCATATGGGATGCCTGGGATCGAACCAGGATCTGCTGTCTGAGAGGAAAGTGCCTCTTTTCTGGGTTCTCGCTCCATCCCAGGGTTTTCTGACTACTTGACCCACCAAACTATGCCTCGAAATGTTCAATGTTCCTTCCATTAGAGTCTGGGGAATTTTCTTTTCCCTTCTCTGCATTGAGTTACTGCATTTATTTTGAGCCAAACAGCTCCTCACCCAAACTCCTCTGCCTCCTTTCAAAACCCAAGGCCACGTTCAACACTGCGGGCCCAAACCGCGCTTACATAACCCTCGGTGACACTAAGTGTTTGTGAGGCCGTGGCTCGGGCCTGGGCCGCCTGCACCAGAGCACAGGGGACATTTTGTCCTGCAAAACGATGCTGTTTGGGGTGTGTGCGTGCATGTGTGTGTTTTTCCTCTCCTGAAATTCAAAAACAGCCCCTTTTGCTCAAGCTGTCAAAAAAAAAAAAAAAAAGGAAAAAAAAAGTCTGAATTAATTTCAGCGCTGGGCCCAGATCAAGAATTGCAAATGCTAAGAGAATATTTTCCAGAGTGAGGCGAGTAGGAGTGGGGGAGTTTCGGGAAATCAGAGACTGGCCGAGTGTCATTTCCTGGGGCCCTGTCTCAGGTCGCTCCCTTCATGGAGATGGATTTTCTGGGCTCCTAGGGCTCAGATAGGCTGGTCCTGATTATGGGGTTCGGGGGCTTCCCCTTGTCTCACTTTCTCGCAAATAGCTCCCCTTATTAGCCTCCTATGAGGAAGAGAATCCTGTCTGGGGAAGGTGGAGGGCTGTGTGGATTGCTTGTTGGAGGGCGGTGATGGATTCCAAGACTAAATATTCACTCAGGATGCTGCAAGTTAGCGCCGACTGCATGCACACCGGTGATGCAGCTCACTGTGATGTTCTCTCTTAGCATCTTTCAACCATCAATGGCATCTTTCAACCATCCTTCATGGGACTTTCTTACCCAACACCCCGTCGAGATTGAGTCTTCTAAGAGGTTTGCTGCTAAGGGTAGGGTGAGATCAGGAGGTACAACCTGTAGTCTCAACCTGCTGTGTAGACAGACTTAGGAGCTTCTGATCATTGCTGTCTTTGAGAGAGAAACCTGAGCTCTGGGATCAGTCCCCCAACTGTCCCCCAATTGAACCCAGAATCCTATGGCCAGGAACGAGCCACGCAGGGCCTGACCACCTCTATGCGCCTTGTCTAGTTGAATTCTTGAGGCACTAGCCCGATCCAGAGGCAGCTGTGCTCACTTCGGACACAGCTGGGGACCTCAGAGATGCAGAGGATCCCCAGAGCTTAGAGTCCGCCCTGAAGGAGATGCAGGGTAGGACCCATGACACCCTCTCAAATGGGGTGTCCCGAGAACTAGACATATTTATGGTCCCTAAGGAACCTATGGGAGAGAGAGCAGGGACTTAAAAAGATGTCTGCCCTGACCAGAATGGTACAGGGGGCCTAAGGATGCCCAAAATGAGTCCCTTCGGCTATCAGAGAAGGCTTCTTAGAGGTGGGGATGGTCTACACCAGGAGTCTTCTAACTACAACCTGCTGGCCATAGGCAGCCAGCCAAGGACATTTATCTGGTCCACTCGGAGTTTTTGCCGCCACTGCCTGTCCTGCTTAGCACTCAAATAATCCTGGGCCTGCAGTGCACAAGTGTGGGATGTGCTCTACACTCTCCATCTCCCCTCCTTTGGTCTCTCGACTCCACCTTTCAGCACCTCTCGGACAGGGGTTTCTCCAACTATTGTTCATAGTTTTTTTTTTAAACTATAGTTTGGCCCTTTAGCGGTCTGAGGGACAGTGAACTGGCACCCTGTTTAAAAAGTTAGAAGGGGGGCTGGAGAGATAGCATGGAGGTAAGGCGTTTGCCTTTCATGCAGAAGGACAGTGGTTTGAATCCCGGCATCCTATATGGTCCCCTGTGCCTGCCAAGCCTGAGCATAGAGCCAGGAGTAACCCCTGAGCGCTGCCAGGTGTGACCCCAAAACAAAACAAAACAAAATAAATAAATAAAAAAGTTAGAGGACCCCTGGTCTACACAGAGCCTTGTCAGCCTGGGAAGTGCATCCTGGTAAAAGCTGTTTTTGTCCTGGTCACTAGCTCCCACATCTCCACTGGGATGCCGGGTACCGCTGAACCAGGGTGAAGGGAGGCCAGGCTAGAGGAAGTTGCTCTCTTCGACAGAATAATGGTCCTGAAGATGATTCCTTACAAGGCCAGAGGGACTTTGCAGATGTGATTAAGGTTGGGGATCAGGAGATGGAAGGATTAGCTTGCATTAGCTGAAGCTGGGGCCTGGAGGTAGGGGGGTGACAATGAATCACTGGAACCTTCCAAGCAGAGCGCCCTTCCCTGTTCAGAGGGAATGATGGCCATGGGAGAATGGTTTTGCAGATGGAAGAAGAGATTAACCAAGGAGTGGGAAAGCTTCTAGAAGTTTCTAGAAAATGTAAGTGGCAAGAAAATGCAATGTCTTTACTTTTTTCCAGAAAGAACATCCAAAATTTTAACCTAGCAAGACCCTAATCTCTAACTGTGAAGACTTCTAAACTTCATTATTGTCAAATCTGGTCAGAAAGCTAGTTGGGGGTTAACACCCTTGTTTTGCAAGTGGTCGACCTTGGTAAGATTCCCAGTCACCCATATGGTGTCCCGAGTAATGCCAGAGTGGTCCCTGAGCACCATTGGGTATGGACCAACAGCCCCTCTCCAACAATAAATAAAATAAAAGGGGGTTGGAGGTTGGATGGTATCATAACTCTTTCCAGCTTGCAATGTTCTTGTGTGCTTTCCTGCTGATATGTTCCACCCGCCCCAGATCAAGTCTTCCTTTCCCCTGTCACATGGCTCACGGGCACTATTATTTGCTTCAAATCTTAAGTGCCGGGTCAGAGAGAGAGAGAGAGGACAAAGATTAAGCACTTGCCTTGGAAGTGGCTGCTATTGTGACAATGGTTTGAACTTCAAACCTATATGTGGTCCCCTAAGCACTGCCAGGAGAGGCTCCTGGCTATAGAACCAGGGGTAAGATGAGATTCAGAGTATGTCTCAGAAACTACTGCCCCTAAATTTTTGTGTAGGGCCTCAGAATGTGGCTCAGTGGCCGAACCCCTGTGAGGCTTGAGCCACTGAGTTTGATCCCCAGCACCATCCCACATGCCAAGTGCAATCCCTGTGACTCTGTCTTGATTCTGGGTATGGGAGTGCCATCTCAGATGTTCTAGTACCAAATGAGTCTGAACATCACAACCAACGTGTGCGATTCCTGGGCCTGGAGTGATAGAACAGTGGGCAGGGCACTTGCCTTGCATACAGCCAATCAGAGTTTGATCCTCAACACCCCATAGAGCCCCTAGGCATTACCAGGAGTGATTCAAGAGCACCCAGTCGGGAACAATCCCTAAGCACTGCCGGTGTGGTCTCCTCCCTCAAAACAAAACAAAACAAATGTTTGTGATTCCTGATCACTAAAATAATACATGGGGGGTAGGGAGGAAGGATAAAACACAAAACACACACACACACACACACACACACCACATATGCAGGTATGACCTTCAACCCAGGAAGTGTCGGGGGGTTGGCAAAAGGGGACTCTGGGGGTAAATTTGAAGGAAATGCAATGACTACTGGTCATTCTCCCCATTGATGATGTAGGGCAGGTTTGGATATAGTGTGCTACATGTCTGTGTCTGTGAGTGTCTGTCTCTGTGTGTCTCTGTCTGTGTCTTTATTGTGTCCAGTCGGAAGAGCGTTGCAGGAAACAGTTCAGAAGATCCAGCAGGTCTTAGTTTAGGTCTGGCTCTTTCAATGTGAATGAACACCCATAGGTTACCCTAACCCCATCTTCTACATAACTTTACCTTAGGAAAGACCTGCCCATTTCTGGGTGGGGTCTTTGAGGGGTTACAAAAGGTTTTGCTGGAAGGCCAGGAAGGATTGATGAGATGAGGGAGATTGAGCAAGGAATATGGATGGAGAGGAGATGGCTGAGGGACTAGGTATAATGCAGGGCTGAATAGGGATCCAGCGTAAAAGGTTTATAGGCCACACATGTGGTGGCGAGGGCATGAATAAAGCTGATATCTCCTGAAGAAGCCTGCCTGTGAGTTTTCTACCCGCCGCTATCCTGAAACCTGCTGACCTGCCAGCTGGAGGGGGTTGGATACATGTGTCCTGGGATGAAAGATAAAAGCCTCTCATCCCTCCATCACCATCCAAGCCCATCCAAAGGCTACACCCATATACACCTTAGTTTTCTTATTTACAGAATGGGCTCACACATCTCCATTTCTCTAAGTGCTGAGAATGGGCACTTAGGTTCAGTAGCACCTGTTGCCTTTCTCAAAAATCACAACCCACCTTGTTCTGATGGCTCCAGGGTTTGTTCACCTTGGAGATGTTCCAGACATTCGAATTGGAGGCCCCAGACACCCCTGAGATCCTGAGTTCATCTTGTTTCTTATACAAAGCAGGAGAAAGAAGGGGCAGGGAGGGAATTCCACTTAAATGATTGTCCTTCCTCTTTCCACACACACTCATTTAAAACATGCTCCTTACATAATTTCTGAACCACTTTACTATGAGGACCCCTGCACTCCACATCTTTAGAATTTTAAGCACATATTTGTAACAAAGAGACCTTTGTCCATAGGGCTGGGCAGGTTGGTGGGGATATTACTGGAAACGTGACCAGCTGATGCTGTCTGCAAAGCTTGTGTCTAGTTATAGCAGCGGCGAGGTTGGATAAATTCAATTGGGAGGTTTTTCAGAATGGGAAGGGCTTATGGGACACCATAGTTCAGAGCTCTGCAGGGATTGATGAGAGGTCTGGCTGGTGTCCCAGGCTCAGTGTGGAGAGGGAACCCATTCTGTTGTCCAGGTGAGGAATGGGTGAGACCTTTGGCCAATGTCACCAATGTCACTCCACCTGTGAATGACCCATTGCGATTTGTCTTGGGCTCTGAACACTCCTGTACTCTCTGCAGGCTTAGGGTTAGGCTTTGGGACCAACCACTCAGCAAACAGAGGTGGAGTCCCAAGGACACGAAGCCCCTGTTTCAAGAACCAGGCTTCCAGCAATGAACCAGACAAAGGTGTTGGTGTGTTGGTTCAGGCATTCACTCACCAAACACAGGTTGAGCTCCTGCTCTGTGCCAGGAGCTAAAGAAGCTGAGGAAGAACTCATGGTTCTGCAAACAATGTGTGCTTTTTTAAAAATTCAAACCATTGTGACTGAAAAAATTCTTCTTAGTTGGGTTTTAGACGTACAATCTTTCAGGACCAATCCCACCACCAGTGTCAAACTCTCTCCACCAGTATTCCCAGAATTCATCTCATGTCACCACCCTCAGCCCCAGGCTGCCATCATAACAGGCACCTTTTCAAGTATGGGTCTCATGATTTTAATGTTGTTGACCCTGTGGCTTGGACATTTAGTTCTGTCTCTCACACCAACAATGCACCTGAGACCCCTTGGCCCCTGTTCCTCATCATTTGATAAGTCTTTCTCCTCCTCCACTTAGTTTTGTTCCTTCCCCACTGTATTCTGGGGCCTAGAGTATCTCAGACAACCCCTATTTAAGCCATTGAATTTCTTCATGCAGTTATTCTAAATATATCATATAAGTTACATCATCTTATATCTTTCCTCCTTCTTCTGACTTACTTCATTTTATATATCTCCCTGTTTCATCCAAGTTGCAGTGAATTGCATGATTGCATCATTCCTTAAAGCTATGTAGTATTCCCTGGTATATATGTACCACATCTTCATGATCCATTTACTTGGCTGTTGTTGGACATCTAAGCTGATTCCAATTCCTAGCTATTGTACTGAGTGTTGCGATGAATAGAGGTTTACGTACATCATTTTGGATGAATGTCTTTTGATCCTGGGGATAGATACTCAATAGTGGATTTGCTGAGTCATATGGCAGCTCAATTCTGAGTTTACTGAGAACCCTCTATACTGTTTTCCATGGAAGTTGGACCAGACAGCATTCCCACCTGCAGTGGATGAAGTTCCTTCTTCATCATATCTCTGACAACACAAATTGCCTCCCCCCAATATATATATTTAATTTTTGGGGCCACACCTGGTGATACTCAGGGGTTACTCCTGGCTATGTGCTCAGAAATAGCTCCTGGCTTGGGGGACCATATGGGATGCCGGGGGATCCTAGGCTAGAGATGGCAAGGCAGACGCCTTACCACTCTGCCCCACCAATATTTTTGATATACTTCATTCTCTCTTGGTGTAAGATGATATCTCAAGGGGCCGGGTAGGTGGCGCTGGAGGTAAGGTGTCTGCCTTGCAAGCGCTAGCCAAGGAAGGACCGCAGTTCGATCCCCCGGCGTCCCATATGGTCCCCCCAAGCCAGGGGCGATTTCTGAGCACATAGCCAGGAGTAACCCCTGAGCGTCAAATGGGTGTGGCCCAAAAAAAAAAAAAAAAAAAAAGATGATATCTCAAACAATTTGCTCTTTAATACACAGACCTTATCTCAGGTGTCATATCACAGACCCAGCTCTCAAAGAGGTGGTTTTCTCCCAATGGCTTGCCCAGTGTCCACTCATGAGAAGTTTCATGTGTACTTCATGTCACACATGTTCAAAGCAGCACCATTCACATGAACCCAAAATAGCGATGCGGCTGGAGAAATAACGCAACAGTAGGGCATTTGCCTTGCACTCGGCCAACACAGGACAGTTTAATTCCCAGCATCCCATATGGTCCCCCAGCCTGCCAGGAGTGATTTCTGAGTGCAGAGCCAGGAGTATCCCTGAGTGCAGGGTGTAACTCAAAAATAAACAAACAAACAAATAATAATGCCCCAGGTAGAGGCTGGGGAGTTTGATCAAAAGGAAGCTCCTAAATTTGATTCCCAGCACCACAGGGCCCCTAAATCCCAGCTGGAGTGACCCTTGTTAGCCCCAGGAAAGCCAGAACCAAGTAGCATGACCTCAGGAAGTCCAAGCACATGCCAAGACCTGTACTACGTAGACTCAGTCTTTCCAGGAATGGCTGTGCGCTTCCAAGCACAGCTGAGGAACTTACTTCATTCTTCTGACCAAAAAACAGTCCCACATAACTATCAATGAGCTTGGAAGGATGAATGTCTTCAGGATTCTAGGCCTCTATTTACAGTGCTTATAGGCACTTCTCTGCAGATGGCCTCTTCTGTGAAATCCTCAGCAGCAGCAGCCAGGAGTTCAAGAACAATATTACAACAGCAACCTCAGAGACCTATACAGCAAGCCCATTTTCCTCTCCCTCCACAGTGACCTGAGATTATATATTTTACTTTGTTTTTTGTTTGTTTGGTTTGGTTTTGGCTTTTGGGTCACACCCAGCAGTGCTCAGAGGTTTTCTGGCTTTATGCTCAGAAATTGCTCCTGGCAGGCTCAGGGAACTATATGGAATGCCGGGATTTGAACCATCATTCTTCTGCTTGCAAAGAAAATGCACTACCTCCATGCTATCTCCCCGGCCCCATATATTTTACTTCTTGCCACCCCCTAAGCTACTTCTGTTATCTGATTGGCTAGTCCCTAATGGGATGACCAATCAGATTGTGTATGTAAATGAGGTACCAATGAAAGTTTTGTTTTTTTTTTTATTTTTTATCTGGCCCCTCGCTCCTCACTTCTTCCATAGTACATGAATGAAATCATATCTTGGAATATTCTTCAGTCATGAAAGGAATGAGGTATTGTACATTGTGGATAAATCTAGAAAACACTAAGCTGAGTGAAAGAAGCCTGCCACAAAAGGTGGCAAACTGTTTCACTTCTTTTTTTCTGGAAGTGTGCCATGCTCAGCTGTGCTCAGTGGTCACTCTTGGCTTGACACTCAGGAATCATTTCTGGTGAATTAGAGGGACCCTCTGAGGTGTTGAGGATGGAACCTTGTTTATCTGCATGCAAGGGATCCTACCCATTGTGTATCTCTCCAGCCAGTGTATTTGTCATTTCTGTGAAACATCCAGAGTTGGTCAATCCACAGACAGATCAGGGAGGCAAGGCGAGAAAGAGGGCCCATGGCTAGCTGGCTATGGGCTTTCCTATTGAGATGAAAATATTAGAAACCAGGGGCCAGAGAGATAGCACAGAAGTAGGGTGTTTGCCTTGTATGCTGCAGACCTGGGACAGAACCTGGTTCGATTCCAGGCATACCATATGGTCCCCTGAGCCTGTCAGGAGCGATTTCTAAGTGCAGAGCCAGGAGTAACCCCTGAGCACTGAAACCAGAGAGCTGTGGTGGTGAAACAGTGTTATGAACAGACTCGTGGCTGCTGAGTCTAAAATTGCTACTGAACTTACTTTAAAACGATTATGGTGGCAAAAGGTATATTTCACTGCTCTGAGAATTAAAAAGTGACTTTCACAATGGCCCTTATGGGGAGATGATTTTCATAACTCCTTTTGACAGATGAAGACACAGAGCCCGGCCCGGAGAGATAGCACAACAGCGTTTGCCTTGCAAGCAGCCGATCCAGGACCAAAGGTGGTTGGTTCAAATCCCGGTGTCCCATATGGTCCCCCGTGCCTGCCAGGAGCTATTTCTGAGCAGAGAGCCAGGAGTGGCCCCTGAGCACCGCCGGGTGTGGCCCAAAAACAAAAAACAAAACAAAACAAAACAAAAAAAAAAAGACACAGAGCCCGGGAAGAAGCTGGGCTCTCTGGGGTGTGGGGTCTGGGTGTCCAGGGTTGTGAGCCACAAATCTTCTGGATCTGGGCCTTGGAAAAGAATGTTCATAATGACTCCCAACAACTCATCTCAAGCCCTCTGGTTCCCTCAATGACTGCAGGTGCGGGTGAATGTAGGGTTATGTTGGAACTTGTGCGAGCAGGGAAGACCCCTGAGAGGTCAGGGGAGGTTTGTCAAACCAAGCTGAAGGGCCTGTGTTACTGAAAGGGATTGCCAGGAGGCAGAGGAGCCAGCTCAATAGCTGCCTTTATGGTGCCATCTGCTGCTTGGAGATGCTCAATGTCTGTACATTGGGGTGTCCGAGTCTCTCCGGATGTCCAGGATGTAGCAGGAGAGGTGTGTGGGAGGACTCTGAGTCCTCCCTATTTAGATCTAGGCCTGCCTTCTGCCACTGTAGATAAGCTCAAAGCTCCACTTGATCATTGCAAATCATATTTGCAGCTCTCCCAGAATTTCTTGGGGATCTCTTTGGAGCCCAGTGCTAACTTTTTTCTCTTTCTAGGGCCTTGGGCAGGGTTGAGGGATTGTGGGATTCTTGTTCTCTAGGTCTAAAGAAATTCATAGTGAGGAGTGTTTGCTGACTTACTCAGGGACCCTGAAGAGTCCTTTGTGATGCTGAACTGGGCCTTCCACACTGCTCCATATCCCCGGCAAGAGCATTAGAAAGATCCAGAAAGGTATCTGTGGTCTTAGTAGTTCCTTTCATTCAGAGATCCCCAAATTTCTTTGGTGGAGCTGAAGCAATAGCACAGTGGGTACGGCATTTGCCTTGTATGCAGTTGATCTGGGTTTAATTCCCAGTATCTCATATGGTCTCCCATGGCTGCCAGGAGTAATTTCTGAGCACAGAGCCAGGAGTAACCCCTGAGTGCTGCCAGGTGTGGCTCAAAAATCAAAAATACAAACCAAATTTATTTGGCTTGCTCCTCACTTTTTAGAAAAAAATTACTCAGTCTTAAAGGAAGTTCACCTTCTTGAAGTGAACAAACCTATCTCCCCTCCTATACCCTTCCAGAAAGGGGGGGGGGGCAGGAGGACACACACAGCAGGTGGCACTGGAAAAACATTGTTTTAGAGGTAATATCTTCATTCTGTTGCTCAGCTGGCTTCTTCTCAGAGCCAATTTGTTGCTCACAGAGTTTTGGGCCCCAGAGATACCATAGAAGTTGAGAGCTTGCATTGCATGTGGTATCTGTTGACTCAATCCCTGGTTCCAAGAGTGAACCAAATTTGACCACCAACATGAGTGATCCCTGAGCACAGAGCCAGGAGTAGCTCCTGAGTACCCAGTGGATGTGACCCTAAAAAACAAAAATCCAAAAACCAACCAAATAAATTAAATATCAAACAATAAAAACAAAACAAAATAGTTTATACACACACACACACACACACACACACACACACACACATATATATATATATATATAATATTGTTTTTTTAGCCACACCCACTGACGCTCTGTAGTTACTCCTGACTATACGCTCAGAAATTGCTCCTGGCTTGAGGGACCATATGGGATGCTGGAAAATCAAACTGTGGTCCGTCCTAGGTTAGCAAGTGCAAGGCAGATGCCTTACCGATTGCATCTTCGCTCTGGCCCCAAGTTTATATTTTTTTTTTACATAAAGCTTTAACATTTGCTTTATTTTATATGGCTATAAATCTTGAAAGGGTACAGGATTATTTTCCTGGCTTGTGTTATTATGATAGTTATGGATAGATTACTTTTTAAACTTTATTTATTTATTGATTTATTGATTGGCTCCTGGGCCACACCTGGTGGCGCTCAGGGGTTACTCCTAGCTCTGCACTCAGAATCGATGCTGGCAGGCTGAGGGACCATATAGGATGTTGGGAATTGAACTAGATCCCTCCTAGGTTGGCTGCATGCAAGGCAAATGCCCTACCGCTATGCTTTCTCTCCAGCCCCTATGGGATAGATTATTGATCCAAATAGAAGAAAGAGGTTAAACATGATGATGAAATCATTATATATATATATATGGGAGCTTCACTGTATGGTGACCAGGACTTATTCCTGGCTCTGCATTCAAGAATTACTCCTGGGGGTGGGGCCAGAGAGATAGCATGGAGGTAAAGCATGCAAGGTAAGGCCTTGCATGCAGAAGGTTCGGTGGTTCGAATCCCAGCATCCCATATGGTCTCCTGAGCCTGCCAGGAGCTATTTCTGAGCATAGAGCCAGGAGTAACCCCTGAGTGCTGCCAGGTGTGACCCCCCCCCAAAAAAAAACAAAACAAAACAAAAAAAGAATTACTCCTGGGGCAGGAGCAATAGCATAGCAGTAGGGTGTTTATTTTGCATGCGGCCTACAAAGGACAAAACTGGGTTTGATCTCTAGCATCTTATATCGTCCCCCGAGTCTGCCAGGAGCAATTTCTGAGCATAAAGCCAGCAGTAACCCCTGAATGCCACCTGGTGTGACCCAAAATCCAAAATAAATAAATAAATAAATAAACAAATAAAGAATTACTCCAGATAGCACTCAGGGATGCCACATGGGATGCCAGAGATTGAACCCAGGTCGGCTGTGTGCAAGACAAATATCTCCTATACTGTCTCTAAAATACTTTTATAATGTGCAACTATAATGCTAAAATAATTTTGTGATAAAATCATGACTAGGTTTTGGGAAGGTGCCCCCCATCACACTGAACATGATGTCTATCTTTTTTTTTTTTTTTTTTTTGGTTTTTGGGCCACACCCTGTGACGCTCAGGGGTTACTCCTGGCTATGCGCTCAGAAGTTGCTCCTGGCTTCTTGGGGGACCATATGGGACGCCGGGGGATCGAACCGCGGTCCGTCCTAGGCTAGCGCAGGCAAGGCAGGCACCTTACCTCCAGCGCCACCGCCCGGCCCCATGATGTCTATCTTGAGGAGTGTGAGCTCAGACTCAGCCTCGCTGCCGGGAGCTGCCACCACTTCTGCCTTTTGCTAATTGGCGATCGAGCTGATTAAATGTAGTGTGAGATGAAATACAGATTGGCTAGAACGGGCATGAAGTGTCTTGTGATATTACTCGATAAAATGTATTTTAACGCCTAATTGAATAATACATGCTGAATCTGGACAAATTGACATAAAATTTTATCTGTGGGTTTTACCTAGTGTAAAAAAGCCGCTAGCCCTGGAATACAATGTGACTGATTGAAAAGAATCAGCACGGTGCCACTGCGCACTCCACACCCCAGTTTGTGTCCACTTAGAGCCCGAGAGCACTGAGAGGATTCTCAAAGCGGGGCCTTTGCAGGTGGGATCCAGTGATGAGTGGATGCAGCTGGGCTCCAGGAACCTCATGCCAACAGGCCCTAAGAAGTCACCGAGAGGCCCTTGAAGCACAGAGATGCAGAGGAGAGGCAGAGAGTGGCAGTGGAGGCGAAAGTGAGGCAGGAAGGTGAGTCCTAAAGAATGACCCTGCCCACACCTGGCTGCCTCTCTCAACCAGGGCAGGAAGGAGGGACTTCCTTTTGCTGCTCTGAGTCCCTGGTGTGCTGCGTGTTGCTGCTGGGTTGAGACAGTCAGCTTAGGACACAAACACACGGGCCTTTCACCAGCCTGCTTACCAGCTGCTTCACGAGGGTTTTCCCCAGCTGGTGGCAGAAAGCAGGAAAAGTGTGGTGAGTGGGTGGGAAGAATAGCTTAGGTGGAAGAAAAGAGAGGAGAGGACTGAAGAGAATTAGAGGGAAGGCAAGGAGGAGAGGAGACATGGAAGAGAAAGGAAGAAGCAGGGGAAGGGAGAGAGAGGAATAAAAGGAGGAGGAAGGAAGGAGGAAGGCAGGCCCATCTTTGAGTCTCCAGTGCTGAACATTTCATCTTTTGTTTGTATTTTTTAAATATTGATTGATTAATTGATTGATTGGTTTTGGGGCCACACCCAGCGGTGCTCAGGGGTTACTCCTGGCTCTGCACTCAGAAATTGCCCCTGGCAGGCTGGGGGATCATATGGGATGCCGGGAATCAAATCAGGTCTCTCCCGGGGTGGCCGCATGCAAGGCAAATGCCCCACCGCTCTGCTATCTCTCTGACCCCATTTTTGTTTGTATTTTGGGCCACATCCTATGGTACTCTGGGATCACTCCTGGTGGTGCTGTGGATAGAACCCCGGGTCAGCTGCATGCAAGGCAGCTGCATACAAGAGCCCTTCCCTTTGAATTATCTCTCTGCCCACCATCAAACTTTATTAAATGAACAAGTCTATGTTTAAGCTGGCACAAACCAGTGGTCAGTAAATGACAGTAGTGATGAAAAGTTGGAAGCGTCGGCCAGAGAGATGAAATGACTTGGCTAAGCTCCTTCATGACACCAGTAGCAGAGCTGGCCCTGAAAGGAGGGGATGTCAACTCTGGAATGGCTAGACTCTTTGCTAACTGGGTTATTTCTCAAAAATTATTCTGAATTTCCACTTAATGGCAAGTCTAGAGCTTGTTGTCTTGTGGAAGGGGACACCGCCTTTGGCTTTGAGGAACTTGTGAAGCATACAGAAAATGAAGAGTAAACATAGGCCAGAGCTATAGAATAGTAGAAGGGCATTTGCCTTGCATGGAGCTGACATAGATTCAATCCCTGGCATCTCATATTGTTTCTTGAGCCTGCCAGGAGTAATTCCTGAGCACAGAGTCAGGAGTAACCCTTGATCACTGCCAGGTGTGGCCCCCAAACAAAACAGTAGGTGTTTCCTGGAAGTAGGACAGGGCATGTTTCTGAGGCTCTGGGGCACTGAGTGCAATTTCTTTCTCAAAATTAGGTAACCTTGGCTGGGTTAAGGGTTAAGGGTTAAAGCACTTGCCTTGCATATGCCGAACACAAATTGGATCCAGGTTCACACAGAGTCTCTAGATCACTACCAGGAGTGACCCTGAACACAGAGCCAGGAGTAAGCCCTGAGCATTGCTGGATGTGATCAACAAACAAAATAGTTGACTTTGACCCAGTTAGAAATATTTTACAGTCTCACACGTACACAGGGCACATTTCTTACTGGAATACTTCTTGCATTACTTAAGATGGTTTTTATTATGAATAAAAATACAGCATAACAATCTACCATTTTAGCCCTTCTTATTTTGGGCTATGCTCAGGGTTTATTCCTCTTGGATCAGGGGATCATAGGAGACTCCAAAGAAAACCTAGTGCACTATCTCTACAGCCCTGATTTCCTCCCTCTTTTTTTTTTTTTTTTTTTGTATTTGGGCCACATCCAGTGATGCTTAGGGGTACTCCTGGCTATGCACTCAAAAATTGCTCCTGGCTTGGGGATGCCATATGAGACACCAGGGATCAAAACCAGGACCCTCCTGGATCAGCTGCGTGCAAGGCAAATGCCCTACCGCTGTGCTATCGCTCTGGCCCCTGAATTTTGACTTTTTAAGTAAAGACATTATGATATTATATGGCTCTGACTACTGGCTTTTCCAGAACTTTCTTACCATCCTAAATAGAAACGGTCTCCCCCCTCTGCCTATCATCTCTACCTTTTCTCTGAGGGCTTTGCCAACTTTCTGTCTCTCCTGTGACTTGGGGGTCACACGCTAATAGTTCTTCTGTGTTGGGCATATTTAACTTAAGATCATATTTTCAAAGCACATCCACATTTTAGCATACACCAGAATTTTATTTCTTGGGCAGAAAGAAAAAGAGAGAGAGAAAGTGATTGAGAGAGAGGGATAGAGAGACTGAAAGAGAGAGAAAGAGAGAGAGAGAGAGAGAGAGAGAGCTCAGCAGGCTGGCTTTGCATGTGGCAGGCCCAGGTTTGACCCTCAGCACTATACGGTTCCTTGAGCACTGGCAGGAAACAGGTTAAAAAAGAATCAACAAAGAGGCTGGAGCAATAGCATAGTGGTAGGGCATTTGCCTTGCATGTAGCTGCCCAGGATGGACCTGGGTTCGGTCCCCAGCATCCCATATGGTCCCCCTAACCAGGAGCTATTTCTGACCGCATAGCCAGGAGTAACCCTTGAGTACCACTGAGTGTGACCCAAAACCTGAACAAATAAAATAACTAAAAAAATAAACAAAACAAAAACAGAACAATAGAGTTTCTCTCTCTCTCTCTCTCTCTCTCTCTCTCTCTCTCTCTCTCTCTCTTTCTCTCTCTCTCTCTTTGATGACCACTGGACTGCATGGATATGCCACATTCCCTAAGTAGATGACTGGGGGCATACCTGGTGGTACTTAAGGCTTACTGTTGGCCCAGTGCTCAAGGTTCACTTGAGGTGGCATTCAGGAGACTATATTTGGTGCCAGGGATCAAACTAAAGTTGGCCATATTCAAGGTAACTCTTTAAGTACTGTGCTATCTCTCCAGCCCCCAAATATAATTTTTGTTTGAGTTTGTTTGTTTTGGAACCACATCTGATAGTGCTCAGGGGTTACTCCTGGCTCTGCGCTCAAGGATTATTTCTGGCAGGTTCTGGTCTCTATAGGATGTTGGGGATTGAATGCAGGTTGCAACAGCATGGACCCTCACTGCTGGACTACCTCTCTGGCCTATAAATGGATTTTTATTTAATATTCAGATTATTCTGAACTGATCATAATTTAAAAATTTGAACAGCACTAACCAAATGGGATGAATAACTGCCTTATGGAATGAAGAGACGTGCAGGACCCAAAAGGGATAATGACAGTGAGAGCAGAGAGTAAGGTGCGGAGGGGAAGGCACTAGATAAGGAAGACTGGCCCCAAGAACCCTGCTGCTCAGCCAGTTTGGTAGGTGGCCTGTCCTTGCCACTCTCGCAGCCTACCACACTGTTTTCATTCACTCCTTCACTCACTTATTCACTCATTAAATAAATTCATTCATTCACTCATTCAATCATTAACTAAATTCACTCACTCATTTATTCACTCATTCACTCACTTATTCATTCACTCATTTGCTAATTCACTCACTCATTCACTCATTTGCTACTCACTCACTCACTCACTCACTCACCCATTCATTCATTCATTCACTCACTCACTCATTCCTTTATTTAACAAATATTTATGAAATAAATGTCAGCAAACAGCGAATACCTAGACCCTGCATAGTCAGTAGGAACTAAAGCTTCAACTAGGGCAGAGGCAGGGAGAGTGGCTGGGCTGGGGATATGAGTAGACTTTGCACAGCGAGACCTGCAAGGCTGAAGGAGCCCCATAATGCAGACAGGGGGTAGATCTTGTTCCCCCAAATAAAGTGAATAGGATCCTGCTCTGTCCTAGAGTGTGCAGCGAGTGTGGTATCTGAGTTGAGCTGAGCCCAGGCAGGTCTTGGCAGGGCCCAGGTGGCGAGGGTGGTGGCCTGGGCCAAGTCTCAACACCACCTAGCTGGACAAGGATGGGGGGGGGGAGAGAGAGAGAGAGAGAGAGAGAGAGAGAGAGAGAGAGAGAGAGAGAGAGAGAGAGAGAGAGAGAGAGAGAGAGAGAGAGAGAGAGAATTTTGTTTTTGTTTGTTTGGGGTCCTCACCCAGCGGTTCTCTGGTTACTCTTGGCTCTGTGCTCAGGAATCATTCCTGGCAAGCTCGAGGGACCAGAGAGGATGCGAGGAATTGAACCTGGATTGGGTGCATACAAGGCAAATGCCCTACCTGCTATGTTATCGCCTCAAGTGTGTGTGTGTGTGTGTGTGTGTGTGTGTGTGTGTGTGTGTGTTTGCATGTGTGTCTGTGTGGTGTGCATGTCTGTTGGCATATGCGCACGCACCACCCTGCCTGCTGAGTGTCCCTGTCTGGAAAGGGCCCTCAAACCTCCCTCTGCCAGGGAGTGCCCTGGAGAAAGGGCGGAAAGAGAGGTGTCCTGTGCCTTCAGACCCAGCTCTCTCCGCCTTCCTGTGATTTAGGAGGCATTTTCCTTTGGGGTGATCTAGATTCCCAAATGCTGCATCCATCTCGTGGGCCTGGTGAAGCCAGCCTGTCTGAATTATAGCAGATTGCTTTCTGCAGGCCCTGGGGAGCAGAGTAGGGGGCGGGGGTACCGTTTGGCTTCTTCCTTCTGCTCCCTGGGCCTGGAACATTTGAGCAACATTCCTGGCTGTCTTGGAAGTTACCAAACCCAGATGAGCTCATCTGAGCCAGAGGTGGGGGCCTTGCTGCCTCCGGCGCCTGGAGCCTGCCCGGAGCTCACCAGGTGGCCCGATGGCAAATGTCAGAGGCGGCTGGGCCTCAGCTGGGAAGGGTGTGCCCAGCACAGCTGGGGTCTGGCCCGGAGAACCTTGGGGCGGAGATGCAGGCTCACTGCCCAGCCTGGGAACTGGCACGGTGGGGGCATGGCCGGGCCTCAGGATGGGAGCTGGGAGCCTGGGGACCCCACAGCCAGGTTCTGAGAGGCAGCACCTCGTCAATCCTTCCCAGAGAGCCAGGCCTGCCTTGCAGAGGAGCCGGGCCAAATGCAGTAGCGCTGCTGCGTTTATTGAGTGTTAACTATGTGCTAAGTGCTCTGGGCCCAGCTCACCAGGCTGACAACACCCATCGCCAGGGTTCTCCCCGGCTTCTATGGTGGGGGAAACTGAGGCTTCGCACATGGAGAGAGATGACAGCGGAAGAGCTGCAGGGAGACCCAAACACCCATATCTACAGTCTTATCCCTCTCCTGGTCCTCCGGGGGATACCTCTAAGGGCTGATGTTTGTAAACTTTGCCCAAGGCCAACTCAGATGGGCACAGACCCATGCGCTCCACTCAATTTGGGAATTCCCCAGTCTCAGGCCCTCTTCAGAGCCTGACTGACAGGGGGCCAGGGGGCGGGGGGTGAGGGGTTTCTGCTTATTTTCTGCCATGCTCTAGGTGATAGGACACAGACACTAGTTTGGAAAAATAATCCTTTGCCCCCTCCCCAGAGTGCCTACCTCTAAGTTTCTGTCTATAAAATGGCCACATTGAGAAGAGAAAGTACAGTAGTAGGTCAGGTGCTCGCCCTGAAAGCCACAGACCTTACTTCCATGCAGTGTTTGATTCCAGGCATCCCATTGGGTTCCTTGAGAAATGCCAGGGGGATCCCTGAGCACAGAGCCATGAGTAAGTCCTAATTAAGCCCAGCCAGGTGTGGCTCCCCAAAAACCAAACTCCTCCCCCCCAAAACAGGAAAGAGGGCACATTTTAAGGGTTGATGAGGATAGGGGCTTTGCCATAGGTGAGCCTGGTAGTCAGTGCCGAGCCAGCATGCTGGACATCCAGAGGTCAGACGCCCCTTCCCTTCTCTTGCAAAATGAAAAAGGCCCAGGCTTCTAGGAACCCCCCCCCCCCCATTTCCCGAGAATTCCCTCCATTCATCCCCACCTGCAGATGCTGGATGGATGCTGCTGGGATTGGATGTGTCAGTTCAGGAGACTGAGGCACAGCAAGAGGAATGAGCTGTTTAAGCTCACAGCTCTGGGGTGTTCTGCTAAGCCCTGGCAGCTCCCTGGTGATGGTGAGAAGCAGAAAGGGGTGAGCAGCGTTAAGCAGACTGTGGGGAGTCCCCTTTTGCTATCTATGCTGTGACCACACATCATGGGGCAGGGGAGGGTGGAGAGGGGTGCTTTGAGACAGAGTCTGGGTGAGCTGACTCTTTTCTTGGGAATACAGCCTCCTCCAGGCAGCCTTCAGCCCCAGGGGCTGGGGGCAGCTGGGACAATGGGGACTAGTGACAGGAAGGCTTGGTCCTGTTGACTCCTCCTGGGTGGTAAGGAGCCTGCATTGCTGATCACTAAGGCATGGGGGGTTATGGGGAGATAAAAATAAAAAGAAGGAGAGTGAGGTGTGGAGGAGATCATGCTCTGTAGGTTTGTTGAATAATATGAACCCTGGTGAACTTTCGCATTTTCTAACTAATTGTGTGGTGCTTTATGTGTGAATTTTTTTTTTTTTTTCTGAATGGGAATCTTTTTTTAGGGCAGTCAGGAAGGGGCTGGGAGTTTTGGGGCCTCAGTTCCAGTTGGTGGGGCTGGGTTTAGTTATTTTGAGAGCAGGGCCGGGGGTTCTGCACGCTCGGCTTAGAGAATGGAAAATAGAAGCTCATAGCTGCGAGCTTTGTGGAGCAGACAGCCTCGGAGCTGGTGTGGCCTCTTGGCAGCACATTCGAAGCTGACAATGAACTGGGGACCTTTGCCTGTGGCCTACTAGTGGCAGAGCTTCTAGAAAGTTCCCCAGGAGGAGGGAGGCGACCCACCTGACTGTTTCAGCTTCTTTTCCAGATTCAGTGAGGTCATAGAGTGTTTCTGGCTTCAGAAACAGGGATTCTTCTTAGTGTGGCTTTTCAAGCTAGGGACCCCCTTGTCTGATCCCTTCAATGGCCCCTGAGCCTGCAACAGAACAATTTGGAAGCTGGTGCTGATCCTGAAAAGACGTGTGTTGCTGTGGAAGATGAACATGTGGAGGAGAACTGAGGCAAGCATCGGGCTGCAGAGCCGTGGCCCTGAAACTCCCAAAGGCAGTGATAAGAGCTCTCAGTACTCTTTCTACATGGGGGGCCTGTCTAGGTGAAGCCAAAAGCTGAGTCTTCTGAGAGCAACTCTTGGGAAAGCACCACCTCCACCACCCAGCTCCACCATCCAATTGTTGGGCTCTGTGGCTCTACTACCCGGCTCCATCATCCAGCCCATCTCTGTGACTCCACTACCCAGCTCCATTATCCAGTTCCTCTGTGTGGCTCTACCACCCACCTCTATCCTCCAATCAGACTCTGTGGCTCCATCACCTGGCTCTATCATCCAGTCAGGTTCTGTGAGCCAGTGAGAAGTGAAAGGGAGCAGGCATTGTGGGAAGAGGTGAAGGAGAACAGCGGAATCCAAGCTGGGACTCTCCAGCAGCAGGAGAGGGAGAGTACCTCAGGCTCTTCACTGCTCTCCTGCCCTCCCTCTCAAGTTCCCAAACCCACTCCTGAGAAGCATAGATTATAGATTGGGTTCAAGGCTGCCCATGAAAGCCCCACTCTGCCTCTCCGGGTGTCTTTTGGCAATTGCTATAACCTCTCTGCTTCCAAATCCAACACAACACTAGGCATTCCCGCCTATCCAGAGCCTCCTGGTGCATTTGGACACTCCGACAAGTCCAGCAACTAGAGCTGTGGCCAGGCAGAGCTGAGCTTCAAGCCAGTTCCTTGTCTTCCCCAGCCTAGGGAAGAACAGAGAGTCAGGAGGTATCTCTGGCCCTCAGTGGGGGCAATGGTGCTGCTTGCTCTGTGTCCTCACTTGAGGATGAACTCAAGCCCTTTCCTGTTTCAGGAATAGCTCCAGGACTGAAAGGCAAAGAAAAAGGAGACCCTGGACCCCCTCCCCCTGGGACGCTACAGTCCAGCAAGTCCAAATACATTCTGTGTTCATCTCGGAGAGAAGCTGTGCTCAGCTTCAAACACACTCATAGCTCCTCACAACAAAACCCAAACTTCCGACCTGCCATCTGCCTCTTCCTGTCCAGGTTCCTAGTGACCTCCTGATCAATCCAACCCGTCCTTTTGTCTTACTTCAAGCCCTGTGCTGCCTGCCTGAATGTCCCAGCCAGAAATCTAGCCAGAAAGCTCTGCTTGGGAAAAACCAAGTTTTTGTGCTATTTTGGTGGACTCCTATTCTACCTTTAAAACCCTTCCTGGGGCACTCTGGCCTGTGGCTCTCTCCAGGTTCAAACAGTCAGTATGTAGGATCATTCCCTCTCCCAGAGTGGGAGGTTTCCTGTTCTCTGGCTGCTTTCCCCGACTTTGTCCCAAGTTCCCATCCTGAGCCCCGGCACACAGTAGGCCCTCATGATGCACTTATTCAGTGGACAGATGGGGGAGGGACCCCCACAGAGATAGCAGAATCGTTCCTGGTGAGAGGGAGGGGAAGAGGTTGCTTAGCTACCAGCAGCCTGCAACCCACGTCGGGCCTCCAACCCTCTCCTCCCCTCTGTCTTGGTTATAGCTGGGTCTTACTCGCCACTTCAGCCCCCACCACTCTCCAACAGATGCTCCATATTTCCCCCTCAAAGCCAGCATGGTGTGAAGCTGGGAGGTTAGAGTGACCCCCTACGCAGATCGGCGTTTTCCTTTCTCTCCAAGAAAGACTGGGGAGGCCGAGCTGAGCGCCAAAGAAAGCAGATTTCTCGGGGCTCCCTTGTCTATTCCCCACCTCCCAGACCCAACCATAGAAATAATGGCGATGATGACTATGATAATGATGATGATGGTGATCATAATAATAACAGGAATAATGAAGACCACTGTTTAATGAACGCCTGCCATCTGCCACTCCGTCACTTTGGAAATGCTGTCTCCAGTTTGTCTGTTTCCAGTGAGTTGGCTACGAATCTCCCTTCAACAGGCAAACCAAAGCTCAGAGGAGCGAAGTGTTTAGTCCAGGGTTGCACCGCTCCATGGTGGTGAGAACAAGACTTGAGTGTTGGCAGGCAATGCCCGTGCCCTGTCATTCTGAGCCCTCTCTACTCCTGGGTCTCTCATGTCAGTAGATAGGCACCTTCAAGTGTGAAGAGGTTGTAAAGCACTGCCGGAGGGAGACTGGGGTTTGGGGAGCTCCCACTATGAAGTGTGGAGGGTCTGGGTTGAGAAAAGACTCAGGATGTAAGGTTTGAGCCAGAGCGACCATCCTTCACGCTCACTCTCCCCATCACAATTCCAGTCATAGCCTTTAGGGGGCAGCAGCGAGCAAGGGGGCAAACTGCTCTGGGATCTATTACATTCTGTAGGGCAAACACAAGGGAAGCCCTGCTTAGCCACTCTGATTTGATTAGTCGGAGGCTCCCAGTCCTCCAAAGGGGTTCACAGACCCTTCCTTAGCTCCCCTGTTGCTTCCGGAAGAAATGGTACCTCAGATATGAAGCGATTCGCTGGGGTCTGACTCAGAGAGAGCCTGAGGTGTGGAGTGCATGTGTGAGCGTATACATTGTGTGAGTGATTGTGGAATTTGGGAGGGGGGTAGTTTTGGGCTTATACTCAGCAGTGAGTGCTCAGGGCTTACTCCTGACTCTGCACTCAGGGATCACTCCTGGCTGGTTCCTGTGGTACTAGGGATAGATAGAACTTGGCTTGGCATTTGTGGGCCAGAGAGATAGTACAATGGGTAGGGAATTTACCTTGCATGAAGCCAACCCAAGTTGGATCTCTTTGTTTTGTTTTGTTTTGTTTTTGGGCCACACCCGGTGACGCTCAGGGGTTACTCCTGGCTATACGCTCAGAAGTTGCTCCTGGCTTGGGGGACCATATGGGATGCTGGGGGATTGAACCGCGGTCCGTCCAAGGCTAGCGCAGGCAAGGCAGGCACCTTACCTCTGGCGCCATCGCCCGGCCCCAACCAAGTTGGATCTCTTGTATCCCTGAGTTCACCAGGAACTATTCCTGAGCATTTTGGGGTGTGGCTTGACCACATACGAGGCAAGTACCCTACCCTCTGTACTATCACTCTGGCCTATGTGTGAGCGATTGTGTGTGTGTGTGTGTGTGTGTGTGTGTGTGTGTGTGTGTGCATATGTGAGTCCAGGAGATGGTGTGCAGACTCTGGGGCTGCATGCTTCCTTCATGATGTTGAGGCTTGATGAGTTAAGGCGACTGCTGAGTCGAAGGGCTCACCATGGAAGCCCCTTTGGGATTGGAGCTCCTGGGCTGGTTCAGTCATGCCAGGCCCTATTTGGGAGTGTTCTGGGGTGCCCACTGGGGAACAATGCAGGAAGCACCCCGCTTGTCACTAATTCAGAACACCCCACTCCAGCTCTGCCTTCCACTCTCTTGCTGTGACCCCTTCTGGTTTTGTCCTGGAGATCCTTTCGGACCTCAGCCACACTCGCCGTGGCTGCAGCTCTTCCAGGCTCAGCTTGAGCAAGAGGCAACGGGGACCTGGAAGCCTCTGAGCGCTAGGGGGCACTGTGTCTGTTTCAAAGACACCAGGCTAGGCCTGACCAGCACACAGCTCCACCGCCCCTACTGCTGGGACGGAGGACATGGGCACTGGCAGGGGCACCGGAGACTCCCACCCCCAGACACTCGGACACACACTGTGGGAGGCAGATCTGAAAAGCCACACGGTGACACTCTATGCCCCTCGCACTGGAGACAGGCTTGGAGACACGTACTAGGACACAGCCCTCTTACTTGCCCAGGGTCACATCACACAGTGTGATAGGAAGGTGACCCAGACACCTAGACAGCAGGATCCACTACACGCACCACAACACGGGCACACACACTCTGTGACATGCACACACAAACTCACAATCACACATACTCACACCCCCCTTCTTGTGTCCACACTCTCACATGTTCTCGCACTCATTCTCACACACTCACACACCCTACATTATTCATCCATACACATACATACATGCACACATCCCTCATAGAATTAATTCTTGGAAATAGCCCCAGAACAACACTCTTCCACCCCTCCACACCCCCCCCCCAGAGAGCGGGGAGCGCAAAGAATTATTCCACAGGAAGCCTGCCCAGGTGTTTTGGGGACCCCCACCCAGCTCTGCATGAAGTCATACCTTAGCTGAAAGCGGCTCCCACCAGAGACTCCCCAGACTGTGATTCCGGGAGGCCGTTTTCCTTCAGCTCTGGCAGCTCAGAGAGGTCCCCACTTTTTCTGTTCCTTTAGCGCAGACACAAGGCTACTTGTCTACTTTTCTTTGGCCTGGGTATGGGACCAGTTGTCGGGGTGATATAGGGGTCCGCTATGCCAGGAGTTGGGGTTGCCCTGTCTCTGGCCTGAGGTACAAGTTGAGGTAGTCCAGGGGCCAATGGAGGTGCACGAAGGCCCTTTATTCCGAAGCACCGAAGCAACCAGCCTCAGTCTTTCCTCTGGCTCTCACATCCCTGTCACTTTGCTAAGTAATAATTTCCATGTCCAATTCCATTTCTTTTCTAGTTCTGAAACCTCTAAGCTATCAGCAAGAGGATAGTTCACATGAAAACTAATTACACAAAATCAATATTTAATCACAGACCAACAACCTGATCCTGCAGAAAAATCCTTTTAAAACTCCACAGCCCTGTACAAATACTTCTTCCCGCTGCTTATTTATGGACCCCATTTTTGGTGGGGGTAATTTTCATTTTTAATTTCAAAAAAGAGAAAAAAAAGTAGCTACAGACACCCACTGCAGGAAGGGCCATAGCTCTGAGCTGACTTGAGTTCTGGGCGTTTTTTGTTTTCATGTGTTTATACTTTTCTTTGGGGGGCCCTGGGAATGGTGGTTAAGTTCATTGCAAGTCTGACTTCCCTTTCCCTTTCCCCTAAGCGGGCCACTTTTGGGTTCTCCAAAACCCTGCTGCTGCCTTCCGTGGCCTCTGCTCTGGGGAGCAAAGAGTGCGTGGCACATGGCGTGGTGGTAACTTTGCAACTCGGTCTGCTGACGGTGCACCGCTTAATCTGAAGTTTTTAAATAAAAACGGCTCTGGGGTTGGTTTTATTATAACGTTTATTTCATTTCAGATTTCATGCGCAATTTAGCAAATGCTAGACAGACTTGGGCGATAAACACTTTCTTTTGTGTGTGTGGGGGAAGGCCTTTTTATACACCATGCTTAATTTTATTTAGATTTAATAGGGATGTCAGAGGCACTTCAAAGAAAGTTTCTTTTTTTTTTTTTCCTCCCTTCCCGTTTTCCCCTTTTCCTAAGAATCCTGGGCAGCTAGCAAAATCACCTAGTATTATTTTATGGAATGAAAATGAAAGGCCTTCCACCTCTCTGCTCTCTTACGCAGCGCTTGAGGCAGGAAAACACACACACACACACACACACACACACACACACACACACACACGCAGAATAAACAACTCTTGGACCCTCCATCAACCTCCTAACTTCCAACTTCTAATTGCTAGATAGATTTCAGCCTCGGTGGGGATCAGGAAGATATAAACATTTAAACTAAGATTATTGGGATAAATATTTCATAAGGAGCAGGGCAGATATTAAATTACTCCTATTGATTTTAGTATCACAACCCAATTCTGTTCCGTGGCCTCTTCAGTTTAATTGATCTCTTAAGGAAGCCAACCTTGGGCCTTAGCTAGCCTTGGATGTCCAGGCACCAGCGGATTTCTCAGGAACGGGGGGGGGTGTCCCCCTCAACCCCCATCACCCTCCCATTAAAAACTGGGCTCCTTCGATGTACCCCCAGATCCACGGAAGAGAACCAATAAAGTCCAGAAAGCTGTCAAAACTGAGAACCCCAGTAGGTAGTTATTTAGAGAATAATTGTGGGATCCCGCCTTTGGGGATGTGTGTCTAATAGAGAATCCTAACTTTGAGGGTTCCCCCTTTTGGGGGGAAAGGGACCAAAAAATCCTGGGAGCCGCTTAACTTGGGGGGAGAAGGGCATCTCTGGCTGCAGCCAAGAACCCAGGCCATTGCATCCCAGAAGAACCAGCCAGCCTGAGAGCAGGGCAGGCAGTTGACACTCGAGCGACTCCCGTGCTGAGTCCCGGGAGCTCAGCCCGGCGAGACCCTATTGTCTGAGCGCCCCGCAAAGCTCACCGCCCACCTCCCCGCCCCCTTGCCCACCCCACAGGCAGCAGGACCCGCTGGCAGTGGGGAGGTGGGGAGTTAGGAACCCAGAGAGTGGGAAAGAAAAAAAAAAGGGGGTGGACCAAAAAAAATTAGCTAAGCTTTCGCCATTCTCCTCCTCGATCCCCCAACAAAGATCCACCCGGAGAAGTAGCCCCCCAAATGCTCTACGCTGCGCCCCAGCAGCAGCAGCAATAGCAGCAGCAACAGCCATACAGCCCGGCACTTCAGGACCACCTTAAGAGTTAGCCCCGCCCCGGACCCGAGTAGGGAGCGCGCTGATTGGTGGAGACGGCAGGGGTGAAATTGATGGGTGAAATTGATGGGTGAAATTGATTGCTGAAATGCAAAACTTGTTGCTGCTGCTCGGGGCGCTTGGGCGAGCGGCAGACTCGGAGCTAGCTCTAGGGGAGCCGAGACCTTCGCGACGCCCCACGCGGAGCCCCCCCTAGCGACCCCAGAGAGGGGTGCTCGGACCCCCCAGAACTGCCCCTCCGCCACCCGATTGCTCCCCCCCCAACCCCACCCCGGCGGCTCAGCTCTAGCTCGGAACGCCTCCTCCAACCCTGCTCGCCCCCCACTCCGATCCGAGGACGCCCCCCTTCGCCGGGGTCCGAGGTGGGGGAGATCTCGCCAGCCCGCCAGCCCGCTCAGCACCTCTCCGCCGTGCCGAGCTTCGGAGCGATCCAAGCAAGCAAGCAAGCAAGCAAGCAAGCAAGCAAGCAAGCAAGCAAGCAAGCAAGCAAGCAAGCAAGCAAGCAAGCACGCACGCACGCACGCAAGCAAGCAAGCCAACCAACCCATCTTGTTCGGCTGCAAGCGCTTGCTTGCTTGCTTGCAACTGGGTGCAGGAGGAGCCCCTCAAGAACTCCGATCGGGGAAGCGCAGGACATAAGCGGCTGGAAGGAGGACGTGGCGCCGGCCCCGGAGTGCAGCGCTCGCCCAGTTTCGGAAGAGCGGAGGAGCCTCGGTGTCTTTTTTCCACCCACCCTACACCCCAAGACCACGGGGCGCCCCGCGCCTGCCCAGCCTCGCCTCGCCTCCTGCCTGCGCTCTCCTCGGCTCGGGGCACCCGCGCTCGGTGATGTGCAGAGGCGCCTCCGATCCTTCGAGTCTCTGAAAAAGAAAAAAAGAAGCTATAGCCAGCCAGCCAGCCAGCCAGCCAGCCGGTGGCACCGTGGTGGATCGCCTCCTCGGATCATTGCCCGGAGGCGGCTTCTCGGATTGCGGGGCGCGGGTGGGTGGGATCACTCAGTTCAGCTCAGCTCAACTCAGTTTGTGCCGGGGGCTCCGGCCACCGCTTTGCAAAGTGAGGGGAAATCTCCGGGCTCCCCACCCACCCCGGCCCTGAACTGCTAGAGCACCGCCTTGGACTCCGGGAGGCTTCACTTCAGGCGACGTCTTGGGGGTAGGGGGCTCCCTGCCCGACCCTGGCCCACCCCACCCGATCGGACTTGAGAAGGTGATCGCCCTGCTCCTTCCCCCCACCCCCCACTTAACTTTTTATTTTTTTGTCTTCGCTTGCTCGCCTGCAGCTTTCCCTCCATCCCACCCCACAAAGCAAAGCAAAGCAAAGCAAAGCTACTCGCTGCTGCGTGGCACCCACCGCTCAGGGCATGGGTCCCCCAACTAAGCTCTTGGAGGCCTCGGGGCGCCGCAAGATGTGAGAGAGGCCCCGCAGCGGGCATAGCCAAGAGCTTTGGCGGGGAGAGGAGCGAGTGAGTGAGCCTAGCTCACTGGGGGGTGCTGCTTGAAAGCGTTCGGAGCGCCCAACCCAGGGCACCCCCAAATCGGATCGGGTAGCTGGAGGGAGCAGCCGCTCGGCGCAGAAAGACAGAGAGAAGCAGGCTGTCATGCCCTATTGATCCCCACCTCGTCCCCTGCCCCGTGCCAAGCATGTTTGGGCTGGACCAATTCGAGCCCCAGATGAACAGCAGGAACGCCGCCGGCCAGGGCGAGAGGAACTTTAACGAGGCCGGACTGAACATGAACGCCCACTTTAAGGCCCCGGCTTTCCACGCGGGGGGACCCCCGGGCCCCGTGGACCCTGGCATGAGCGCGCTGGGCGAGCCCCCCATCTTGGGCATGAACATGGAGCCCTATGGCTTCCCCACGCGAGGCCACTCCGACTTGCACGCCGGGGGGCTGCAGGCGCAGCCGGTGCATGGCTTTTTCGGGGGCCAGCAGCCGCCACCTCCTCCGCCTCCACACCACGGCCACCCAGGAGGAGGCCACCACCCGCACCAGCATCACCCCCACTTCGGGGGTAACTTCGGGGCCCCGGATCCGGGCGCCTCGTGCTTGCACGGGGGTCGCTTGCTGCACGGCTACGGCGGCGGCGGAGGCGGCGGAGCGGCCGGCGGCCTGGCCAGCCAGCCGCCGCCCTTCGCCGAGGGTTACGATCCCATGGCGGAGAGCCAAGGGGGGCCCGAGAGCTTCGGCCCGCAGCGACCCGGCAACCTCCCGGACTTCCACAGTTCGGGCCACGCCGTGCCCGCCCCTTGCCTGCCTCTGGACCAGAGCCCCAACCGGGCCGCCTCCTTCCACGGCCTGCCCGCCTCCAGTGGCTCCGACTCTCACAGCCTCGAGCCCCGCCGGGTCTCGAACCCGGGAGCCGCTGGCGTTGACTCGCTGGAATACAATTACCCGGGCGACGCGCCCTCGGGACATTTTGACCTGTTTTCGCCCTCGGATTCCGAGGGGCAGCTGCCTCATTACGCAGCCACGGGCCGCCAGGTTCCTGGGGGTTCCTTCCCGGGCGCCTCGGCCTTGCCCAGAGCTGCCGGCATGGTGGGCTTGTCCAAGATGCATGCCCAACAACAGCAGCAGCAGCAGCAACAGCAGCAACAGCAGCAGCAACACGGGGTGTTCTTCGAGAGGTTCGGGGGTGCCCGCAAGATGCCCGTGGGTCTGGAGCCCGGAGTTGGCACCAGGCACCCGCTGATGCAGCCCCCGCAGCCCGCACCGCCGCCTCCGCCGCAGCAGCCGCCTCCCCAGCAGCCTCCGCAGCAACCCCAGCCCCAGCCCCAGCCCCAGCCGCCGCCGCCGCCGGGACTCCTGGTTCGCCAAAATTCGTGCCCACCCGCGCTCCCGCGGCCGCAGCCGGGCGAGGCGGGCACGCCCAGCGGCGGCGGCCTGCCGGACGGGGGCCCCATGCTGCCCGGCCAGCACGCTCAGTTCGAGTACCCCATCCACCGGCTGGAAAACCGGAGCATGCACCCGTATTCCGAACCCGTGTTTAACATGCAGCAGCACCCCCCGCCGCAGCAGGCACCCAACCAGCGGTTGCAGCATTTCGACGTCGCCGCTCCCCCTTACATGAACGTGGCCAAGAGGCCGCGCTTCGACTTCCCGGGCAGCAGCGCGGGCGTGGATCGCTGCGCCTCGTGGAACTCCGGGAGCATGCACAACGGTGCTCTGGACAACCACCTCTCGCCCTCGGCCTACTCGGGCCTACCGGGTGAGTTCACGCCACCTGTGCCCGAGAGTTTCCCTTCGGGGCCACCCCTGCAGCACCAGACCCCCGACCACCCGTCGTCCCTGCAGCAGCAGCCGCCGCAGCCGCAGCCGCAGCCGCAGCAACAGCAGCAGCAGCAGCAGCAACAGCAGCAGCAGCAGCAGCAGCAGCGCCAAAACGCGGCCCTCATAATTAAGCAGATGGCATCGCGCAATCAGCAGCAGCGAATGCGCCAGCCCAGCCTGACCCAGCTCGGCCACCCGGGGGACGTGGGCCAGGGCGGCCTGGTGCACGGGGGCCCGGTGGGCGGCCTGGCCCAGGCCAACTTCGAGCGGGACAACAGCGGCGGGACGAACCGCCTGGGCCCCTTCGAGCAGCCGCACCAGCAGGCACCGCACTTGGCGCAGGAGAGCGCGTGGTTCCCAGGCCCGCACGCGCCTCCGGGCGACCTGCTGGCCCGCAGGATGGGCGCGTCGGGCTTGCCCGGGGAGTGCGGCCCTCACGACCCGAGCCTGGCGCCGCCGCCCCCTCCTCCGGGGGGTTCTGGGGTGCTATTCCGGGGCTCCCTGCAGGACCCCTTGAGGATGCCCGGCGAGGGCCACGTGCCCGCGTTGCCCTCCCCGGGCCTGCAGTTCGGGGGCAGCCTCGGGGGGCTGGGGCAGCTGCAATCGCCCGGGGCCGGAGTGGGGTTGCCCAGTGCGCCTTCGGAGCGCAGGCCCCCGCCGCCCGATTTCGCCGCGCCAGCCTTGGGGGGCCAGCCCGGGTTCCCCTTCGGCGCGGCGAGCCGGCAGGCCACTCCACATAGCGGCCCGGGTGTGAACTCGCCCCCGAGCGCGGGCGGGGGCGGCGCCGGCGGCGGCGCGGGCGGCGCGGGGGGCTCGGGGGGCGCCTACCCGCCGCAGCCCGAATTCCAACCCAGCCAGCGCTCCTCGGCCAGCAAGCTGGGCGCTCTGTCGCTCGGCTCCTTCAACAAGCCCAGCTCCAAGGACAACCTGTTCGGCCAGAGCTGCCTGGCCGCGCTGTCCACCGCCTGCCAGAACATGATCGCCAGCCTGGGGGCCCCGAACCTCAACGTGACCTTCAACAAGAAGAACCCACCCGAGGGCAAGAGGAAACTGAGCCAGAACGAGTCCGACGGGGCCGCCGTGGCGGTGGTGGCTGGCACCCCGGGCTCGGATTACTTCCCGGGGGGGCCCGGGGCTGCAATCGGGGCTCCCGGGCCTGCGGGCCCAGCTGTGGGCAGCAGCTCCAAAGTCCCCCCGGGCCCCTCCAACCCACCCCCCCGGGAGGCGGGGGACTGCACCAGCCTGTCCCCCAACTACAGCTTGGAATCCACGTCGGGGAACGACGGCAAGCCCATCCCCGGGGGCGGCGGCCGGGGCCGGGGTCGCAGAAAAAGGGACAGTGGCCACGTGAGCCCGGGGACCTTCTTCGACAAGTACTCGGCCGCTCCGGACAGTGGGGGCACGCCGGGGGTGAGCCCCGGCCAGCAGCAGCAACAACAGCAGCCACCCTCGGCTCAGGGGCAACAGCCGCAGCAGCAGGCGGCCCCGGGCGTGGCCGTGGTCGGGGCAAGCGCCCCCGGGGAGGCTCGCGGGGCGCCCACGCCGCACGACAAGGCGCTCACGTCGCCGCCCTCCTGGGGGAAGGGGGCCGAGCTGCTCCTGGGGGACCAGCAGGACCTCATGGCCTCCCTGGAAGGGGGCCCCAAGTCGGACAGTAGTTCGCCCCGCGTGGGCGAGTTTGCCTCGGACGAGGTGAGCACGAGCTACGCCAACGAGGACGAGGTGTCGTCCAGCTCCGACAACCCCCCGGCGGCGGCTGCTGCTGCGCTGGCCAAGGCGAGTCGGAGCCCCCTGGTGACCGGCTCCCCCAAGTTGGCACCCCGCGGGGCAGGCACGGGGGAACACGGACCGAAGGCGCCCCAGCAGCTCGGCTTGGGCATCTTGTCTACCTCTAGCTCCACCCCGGACAGCTACGGTGGTGGCGGCGGCGGCGGCGGTGCGGGCCACCCCGGCACCCCCGGCCTGGAGCAGCAGGTCCGCACCCCGACGAGCAGCGGCGCGCCCCAGCCCGAGGAGATCCACCCGCTGGAGATCCTGCAGGCCCAGATCCAGCTGCAGAGGCAGCAGTTCAGCATCTCCGAGGATCAGCCGCTGGGACTCAAGGGGGGCAAGAAAGGGGATTGCGCCGTCGCCGTCGCCGTCGGGGCCTCCGTGGGCTCGCAGAACGGAGGCGACAGCGAGCTGGGCAGCTGCTGCTCCGAGGCGGTCAAGAGCGCCATGAGCACCATTGACTTGGACTCCCTGATGGCAGAGCACAGCGCCACCTGGTACATGCCCGGCGACAAGGCCTTGGTGGACGGCACCGAGGAAGACAAGACGCTGGCGCCCTGGGAGAAGGCCAAGCCCCCGAACCCCAACAGCAAAGAAGGTAGAAGCGTCCGCGCCCCCTTTCCCCCTTCTCACCTCTCTGGACCCACTGGTCGGTAGGGGATGGGGGTGGGAGGACTGACTTTTGCTGACATCCTTGGGCTCCCAGGGCAACTGTTTTGCCCTCCTCATCCTTGTCCCCATGGCCTGGTAGGTGGTACTAGTTTATTCCTCTTAGGCCCTATTTGGGGGATCATTTTCCTGAGTCCCCAGAACCCCTTCTCTCTCTCTCTCTCTCTCTCTCTCTCTCTCTCTCTCTCTCTCTCTCTCTCTCTCTCTCTCTCCCTCTCTCTCTCTCTCCCTCTCTCTCTCTCTCTCTCTCCCTCTCTCTCTCTCTCTCCCTCCCTCTCTCCCCCTCTCCCTCTCTCTCTCCCTCTCTCTCTCTCTCTCTCTCACTCCTCTCTCTCTCTCTCTCAACCCCACTCAAGTTTTAGCTGAGTTGTTGGATGTTCTGAGTTCCCCTTTTCTTTGAAGCTTCAGTCCTTTCCCACCCTGAGTGTTTAGGCTGTTTCTACTTTTTTAGGAGTTATGTGACCCCCCCCCCCCGACTTTCCTTCCAGGTTGGTTACCTATGCCAATACCCACTGACCCCCTTCACCCCCTTGTTCTACTTTTCCAGCCTCCTAGTTTGAGTTTTCTTCCAGTGACAGCATTTAGGGGGAAAAAGTTCTCAGGTCTGGTGTCACAGCAGCCCAGCCCAGAGGCGGTGTCTAATTTGACATCGGTTTCTAATGAATAGGTGTTTTGTTTCTTCTGAACTATTAGCGCTTCATTGGATACCTAGGGAGCCAGGGGCTTGCAAGGCAGCACTTTTCTTTTTCCGGGTGCATCTCCCTGGCAAGTGGCGGCATGGGGTGGGGGGAGTGGTGCATGCCGGATGGATGGCTGGGGTGGGGTTGAGTACTGGGCCCAGGGAAGATTAGACAGCCAGAGCACTGGTTGTGGACAGGGACAAGGAAGCATTTTCCTTAACACACAAAGGATCCCCCTTGTCACTATCTCCCCTAGCTTTAGTGACACGTTGGGGCTCAGCTCGTCTTGACATTCTAAGCTTCTCCCTTCCGCACCAGGCCAGGAGCCCTGTAGGGTGGCATTGGTGGGGCTTAGAAAACGGCCACCCTGAAGTCAGACTAGTAAGTTTATTGTTGTTTAACCTCCAGAGGAATGAATGAGTGTCAGTAGTTGTTCTTTTTTATTCTAATAGGCCTGAGAACGGGACCTTAAAAATAGGTAGCCTCTTATCCCCAACCCTTCGGCCCACCCCTTCCTACATTTTCTAGAAAACCCATACTTGGATCCCCTTAGTCTCACTGGAGAGAATATTATTCCGAAGTCAGTGGTTGGTGATTTCAGACAATCTTGGGGAAACATATATCTGGGATGTGTCTTCTCTTAAGAGTTCATTTTCCCTAGCCCAGTCCACATCTGGCCATTTCTTACCCCTGGATTTAAGGTGAGGGGAGGCAGTAGAAGACTGAGGTGGAGCAGTCCAGAAGAAGAACAGAGAAGTGTGGCAGAATTGGGTGGCTCTGGCCTCATCCTGGGCAGCTTTTCCCCCTGCTCAGGGTGATTCAATTCATGAATGCAGCCTGGCTGGATGCTTTTCTCTTTGTTCCTCTACTGCCCAGCCCGACTAGCCCGCCGCTCTCTCATTTGAAGGCTGGTATTTAGCATGCACCACGCCGCCGTGGCCAACAAGCATTCTAGCATTCTCCAGGCTTCTTGCTGGCAAGGCCATAAATTGGTTAGTTTGGGACCCTCTGTATTCTTCTGTCCCCCTGCCCCTCCCCCACCCCTGCACCCCTTCTTTCAAAAATGGAGTTGGACGCAGTGTTCATCCTGCTTGCGCAGCCCCCCTTCCCTTTTATTTTCTTGTACACAACATCTCCAGCCTGCCCCATCGATCGATAGCTGGTTAGCACAAATCCCAGCCCTTGTCACTCCTACCTGCCTGGGGGGGGGGGCGCTCCTCCCCCTTCTTTCCTGGTGCCCACACCCCTCCCACCCCTACTCCGCCTCCAGTAATTAAGAACACACTGGTCAAAATGGGGTGAGAAAAGTTGAAAAATAAATAACACCCTCCCACCCCAGTCGATTGTGAGAATTTCCAAAGAAAAAACAAGAGTATGTCACTCACTTGCTCACCAGTCTTTGGAGAGGCTTTTGGAGATGAGGTGTGGAAGTGGTTTTCATGCGATTTTTGTTTAAAAGCCACGATCTGCCTCTCTTCTCAGTCAAACTCATCGACCTTTACTGGTGGCAGGGGTGGAGGGGGGAGAGTTGCCGACAGGGAAGGAAAAAATGTCATTCAGGTAATATTTGGTTGGGTTCCCAAACTGTCCTCTATCCCTTTAGGGTTTAGTCCCTCTGGAAAGGACAGGGGTGACTGGACTGGGAGTGAGGAAACTGTTTCAGGGCAGCCTATTGGAAGCTTCTGCAGAGGGACACTCACTTGACCTCCTTTGTTTTCCATGCTGTGATGAGCGGACAGTTTCCTAGATAAAGTTCCTGAGATTGAGGTCAGTTGGAGTCGCAGACTCTGGCTGCTCCTTTGCATCTTGCAAGGTACCAGCCTGTTTCCCTTCCTGCTAGGATCAAACTTTTTGTTTGGCTACAGTTCCTGAGACATCCATGCTAGAAGTAGGTACTGAGAGTTTCTCCATCAGGCCCTGAAGTCCTTTGGTGAAAGGCAGAGTGAGGAGATGCCTGTTTGAAAAATCATTGCGAATATTCTACTTTGCCTTAAACACATGCCAGCGGGCAGGGGACTGGGGGTAGGGGTGGGTGTCCAGCCACGGTGAGTCCCAGTCTTGTGGGCCCTACACACTTTCCTCTCCCACCCCTCCTCTCTGCAGGAAAAGCCCGTTTTCTTTTTGTAATGATATTTTATTTTGTCACGCCATAAAGCACGCCAGTACTAATGTGATTAAATATTAACACCGTTTCTGAAATTCTGCGCTCCAATGACAAAATATGAGTGGGTATTTAACAAAAAATGATCCGTACTCGGATTGGAGAGAAGGAATAAGTCTTCAGAAGGGCTGGAGCGGAGCAGCTTCGGGACGTGCATGGATTGTCTATGGTCTGTGGATGGGGGATGATGGCCTTGGAGAGGGGGAGAGACAAGCTCAGTGCTGATGGAGTCTAGGCCAGCTGCACAGATTTTAGCCATGAAGAGTGTGAGTATGTGAGAGAGAGAGAAAGAGAAAGAGAGAAGAGAGAGGGAGAGAGAGAAGGGGAGAGGAGAGGAGAGAAAGAGAGGGGGAGGAGAGAGGAGAAAGAAAGAGAGAAAAAGAGAGGAAGAGGGGAGAGGAGAGGAGAAAGAGAAAAAGAGAGAGGGGAGAGGAGAGGAGAGGAAAGAGATAGAGAAAGAAAAGACCAGGAAACTGCGTCTTCACATGATGCTTTCCCTGACCAAATCAAATCACCAAGCAAAAAAAAAAAATTTTTTTTGCTTTTTGGGGGGCCTCACCCTGTGACGCTCAGGGGTTACTACTGGCTATGCACTCAGAAATCTCTCCTGGCTTGGGGTACCATATGGGATAACAGGGGATCAAACCACGGTCCCTCCTTGGTTAGCGGCGTGCAAGGCAAAGCGCTCTACCACTTGTGCCACCACTCTGGCCCCTAACCGAGCAACTTTTTGAGAATGGAACTGGACATCTTTCGAGGTCCTGTTCTGCATCAACCTGGGTTTGGAGAAGGGTAATATTTTACAAAGAGGGGGAACCCCTATCCCCCAAGTGAGTTAGTTTAGGTCTAGTTAGACATCGATGAAATCCATGAGGATTACATGCATTTGTGATTCCTTTGCAAAATCTGTCCACCTATCTTTGAAACGGATATGTGACTAGAGGCATTTAAAAATGGATAGAAGAGAAATTGATAATTGATTGGAAAAGAGAAATTAATAATTGATTGAAAAGGAAGGCTCTTAAGTCTGGAAAAGTGCTCCCTGTTTACCAAACCCCTTCCTGCCCTTTACAATTTTCAAAACTTGAGTTCAACTGTAAGTTTATCCATGCTGAACTTCCATTCCAGCATTCCAGTTCTCTCTCTCTCTCTCTCTCTCTCTCTCTCTCTCTCTCTCGTCTAGAGCAATCTACAAACAGGTTTTCTTCCACATTGAACTGGGAGAGGACTTCTATATACTTCAAGCTAGATGTGCAATGCTGCCTTTTTGGGGAGGAGTTGGCTATTTCCCCGTAGCGATGTGGGAGAAATTTTCAGAATTTTATGCTTCTCTCTGTGTTCCATTTGGAACGCAGGAAACAGAGCTGAACAATACTAAGCAGGCAGGATTGGGGCAATGCATTTCCAAGGGAGGACAGGGCTGGCCTCAGAATGAGGGAGTACAGTGTTTTGGAGGGGAGTCGTTTCTACTCCCTATTCTGCAGAGAGCATTCTTTAAAGACTCCCTCAAAACTTGTCTGGGTGGGGGGAAGCAGAGAGCCTTGCATTCTTAGTCCTCAGTGAAATCACCCAGCTAGGCAGGGTTGCCTGCCTTGGTGTGATTTTTGCAACCTTCAGCAGATGTAACCCAAAACTCCGCAGGTGTTAATGGGGAGGGGAATGTAAACGGGAATGTACTATTACTGTTCTTGGTGCTTGTTTAATATTTCATGGCTGTAGTAAACCTGTCTGCTTTCCCCGCCTCTGGATAGCCTAGGCGCCCATCTGCAATTACACGTTTTCCACAAAATATTAATAATGGACTGGGATGCTTTCAGGGGCTAAAGTTGGTCACTGTTGAAATGGCCGTGGTTTCTGTCCCAAGACTTTATTTTATTTTATTTTTGCCTCCCTGGCTCTTTTGGTTCTAAATAACCACTGTATTCTATGGACAGAATTCTGCTGTGCTTGGATGGGATGGCTGTCCTCCAGGACAGCTTGCTTCCATGTACATCCATTTAGATTTCTTGCCAGCCCTTGTAGCCAGCAGGTAGAGACCACCGGATGCACTGCTCTTTCGTGGAGGTTTCTAGTGGGGGAAGAAAAAAAAAAAAGCGAGGGTTAGTTCATCCCATTTCTCTTTCTAGCAATGCAACTCTATAATTCCTGATAGGATTTTGTTTGTCTGACAGAGGTATTTAAATTTCCACCCAGCATTCTAAGAGGTCAGAAACATATGGCTGCTCTCTGCCTAGAAGTTATTTGATCCCCTCTGCTGATATGAGATGCACATCTTCCTTATACAGTCTTGAGGACCAGGTGGAATTAGAGGAGGATTTTCTTTCTCTCCTCCCCAGTGGGAAGGCAAACTGTAGTGTCCCCTTGGGATTTCTGGGCTCACCTAAGTCCCTCCCTCCTAGAAGACTTAGCAAAATCACCGTGACCTTTCTCTCCACTCGAGTGACAATCACTCTGGGTCCTGTTCCTGGCAACAGGACACGGTTTGCTTTGCCGACAGCATCCAGGAGTGGCGTCGCACACTCAAGGCAGGAATTCCGTTTTGCCTCCGCTGAGTCCAGTTTTAGAGATGACAAGGCTGAAAGCTCCAGGGACCAGGATCAGATGGGCTGGGGAGACAGGGCAAGCCTCAAGGGGGGTTCGCCCTGCAACAGGGCAGCTCCAAATCTGCCCAGCCACAGGGAGTAATGTTGGCCTAGTAGGGAGGGGGCTTGTCACTAGTGGGGGTACTTTTTCCACTACCCTCAAAACTCCCCTTCCTTTTTGTGTGTGCCACCAAGTCTTCATTTCGGAGCAGGCGGCTGGTCGAGCAGGGCTCCAGTTGCTGGACGCCAGGCAGCGTTTTTGACAAGCCGAGCGCTGTGTTTGCTTTAGGACAGCTTCTATTTTTAGGCACGTCCTGGGTGGACAGATTTGAGTGTGGGTTTTGATTTCTCATGGCGGAGATGTTGGTATATAAATGAGTGCGTGATTGAGAAGAGAGACACTGGGGGTGGATGGGCGGGCAGGGGAGTTTTGTTCAAGTTTTCTTGCCTTCTTGAACAGCACTGGGGCCCAAATAAGTGAACTTGGAGGATGGTTGGATTGAAATGGGGGTCTAGGCTCGAACTGCCTAGTGCACAGAGATGAGTGAATGAGAGAAGCAGGGGCCCCAATTCTTGGGTGTGGGAAGGAACCCCTCTCTTCCCTGTGCCTCTCCCCAGCATATACACATACATGTATGCATGGTCAAGTGTATTTCAATGACATCACCCAGGCTAGTCCTTCCAGGGTATTGGTCACCTGCTCTCCAAAGGGGGGAATGAAGTGAAATGTTGACTCTCAGTGGCCTCAGCTGACAACTTCTGCCTCTAGAAGGGACGGAATGAGTGCGAGGACTAAAAATAGAGGGAGGATTTGGAAGCTCCTCATGAAAGCTCCTCTGCTGCCCTGGCCTCTGGGCCAGGGGTGACCTTGATCTGAGTATTCCAGCCACAGACCAGCAAGCATGCGGCCCCTCGTTGAGGTTGGCGGGTTGAACGTGTGGCCATGTCTCTCTGCCGGGTTCAGCTGCCACCACCGTTCTGCAGCCGTGAGAGGAATCTTTGAATCAGTGACCCCCTGTCTCCCCCCTACTGCCCCCTTCAGCTCTCCCCTCCCAATTGTGGGACCCGGACACCGCTTTTCATTTATGGAAATTCGAGTCCTTTATTATGATCTGTGGGTACCCACGACAGTGGCTCAGAGGACGCTGGCCTTTCCAATTAGTCACAGCCTTCCCCTTGGGACCCTCTATCCAGATGCACAACAGCTCAGTTGGCAGCCCCCAACTCAGGGCTACTTGCCCCCTCCCTCCCCAAAAATAAAACCCTTCAAGAAGCTGCCAATGGGGATCCCACTCCTAAGAAAAAAGAGGTTTCTTGGATCTGCATGTTTTACCCAAGTGATCACCGGAGCCCACTTGGCCCTGATCATTTTGTTTTATTTTGATATGATTCTCCCATAAACTTGGAACTCTCATCACCTCAGCCAGTGGTTTGGGGGCATGAGTGTGAGAAACTCTGCAGTATGCCTTGGGGGCTGGGGGCCCAGACTCTGAACTTCTTTTGCTGCGGCTGAGATGGGAGAACACAGTTTGGTGACATTTAAAGCAGCGAGGCTTCATGGCAGGCGGGCCTAGGCTTTGTTTGCTGGCCTGCATTTTAATCAGGGGCCTCCAGGGTTCTGGAAAGAAGAGGAAGATTGGCTCCCAACCCAGGATTTGTGCAGAGAGGACCCAAGGTGGGGTGGAGAGAGGAACTGTGCCCCCAAACTTAAACCCTCTGGACCCCCATACCTTGTAGCGGAGAATCTCAGCGACCCTCTGAGGATCCTGGCAGCTTCAGAATTGGAGCCCAACAAGGCTGAGAACCATATTGGACCAACACGCTCTGTATTTACTGGGTGGGATTGGGGTGATGGTACCCCAGGGTCTCCTTTCTCTGACAGACACTGGTAAGGTTCCCCCATCACCGCTTTCTAAAGAAGCTGGGTCTGAGCGAGAAGTTTCTCGAGCTTGTGGAGGTGGCATTTCTGGCTTAAATACGTAGTTGCCTAGGTTCCAGTGCCCTTTCCATGCAAAGGCACCACCGTGGAACCATTCAGGGTACTTAGCATGAGTGGAAATCAGCGGGGAGTCTAGAGAGCCCCGAGGAGTCTCTTATAGGAAATATAGACTTGTCCAACAGAACGGGGAGGGTAAACCCCCCCCCCCCTCAACATTCTAGCACAATCCCCTTGCCCTGGTGGCTAGACAGGCTTTCATGCAGTTCTGATCTTTCAGGCTCAGGGAACGGGACCTCCTCAAGGCCCTCCAGAGCTCGTTTTCTTTCTACCTTTGACTTCTCTGTGGAAGACCCTGGGTATCTTCTGAAATGTGCGGCTCCATTCTGTAGTTTGCTGGGAGCAGCTGGACTTCCTGGGGCTCGAGTTCGGTCTCAGGTATCGAATAGTGGTTTTGGGAAACAGATTTCTTAGCAAAGGCCTATGGGTATTTCCTGACTTAAGGATGGCAAATGGGGAAATTCAGTGCTTGGAAGCAGGACATTTGCGGGGAGCAGGGTCGTGTCTGTGCGTTGCACACCTCGTCTGTGTCTGCACAGGCTCACACAGAGCGGGCATTGTCCTCCCGCGCAAGAAGCTAGTGACGGTTGAGCTGTCTGGGGTCATTTTCCCTCACCCTTGCACCTTCTTTCTCTCCGAAGCCCATTTTGGGAGAACAGAGTTACCCCATAGGTGCATTTGAATCTCTGGACTTAAAAAATATTCATACCCTCTGTCTGATATCAATCCACAAGTGTGCTGGGACCCAAAGGTTGCATTTGTTTTTGAAGCTAGGGTCAGAAATTTCACTTGGAGGCATTTCTTGGTGCCACGTGGAAATCTGTCTGAGGATGCGTGGAGATTGGGGGTCATTGAGGGCCCCTATATGCTCTTTTTGGTCTTCTTTGGGAGTTTCTGGACAGAGAGGTTGATGAGGGGACCCCATCACGCACTCATGCATACAGACAGGCCCGTTCCGGCCGTGTCTGGCCCTTCACATCTGTCTTGTTCCCATCCACCCGCTGATCCAGGGCCTGGGAGAGTGCAAGAAGGGGTGACCCTTTCCCATTCCTGTGAAGAGTTGTTTTAGGTGGATGTTTTGTATGGGGATGTCAGCATTGTGCCATAATTGGGTTGAAGTCCTTTGGAGGGACCTTCTTTGCCAGAGAGGGGTGTCCCCAGCAACCCAGCAGAGGTGCTTGCTTTGCAATCTGCCCTCCATCCAGCTCAGTTTTGGCCAGAAAGCAAGGGCAGATTCACATTGAGTCCTTGGGAAATTGTTTGAAAAGTTCTTGAAAATATTTGGTGCCCTGAACTGGATACCGCAGACTTTTTGCTTTATGAGCTGGAAGAAGAGAGAGAGGAGAGAGCAAGAGAGAGAGAGACAGAGACAGAGAGGAGAGACAGAGATGTCCCTTCTTTTTCCACTACCACCCTTGTTCCAAGACACACACACACACACACACACACACACACACACACACACACACACAGAGAGACAGAGAGACAGAGAGACAGAGAGACAGAGACAGAGAGAGAGACAGAGTCAAAAAGAAAGGAGAGAGATGCCTACTGCCATTCCTGCTCCCCCAGAGAAGAGAGTGGGGGTTGCGTTTCTTTCTCTCCTGCTTGGCTCCCATGACCCTGCATGAATCTAAGCGATACTAACACAGCCAGGGTTTGAGGGGGCAGGAAATGGGGAATGGTGTTGGTGGCTGAGGCTGGGCTGAAGAAAGTGAAGTCAACCCACTGCCCGGTCCTGGTCCAGCCTCATAAAGGATGACAAGTCTGGGGTTTACGTCTCTCTGGCGGGAGACTGCAAAGAGAGGGGAGGTCCCCATAGGGCCTGATGGCTACATGTGAGCTGTGACGAACAGTGGTGTGGTGGGTGCCCAGCGGATGAGATTGGTATGTGTGTGGAGACCCCGAGAGGTCCTTCTGCCTATGTCTCTGCTTGAGTCCTGTGAGGTGCCCATGACCAGTTTCTTTTTCCACAGACCACTATGACTTACCTAGTTGTACCATAAAAGAGAGATGTTGGGGGTGGGGAAAAGGGGTGACATTTCCAGGTGACCCTGGAAAATCATCTCCACCCAGGCTTTCCTCCCTCCTCTGAGCCCCTCTGGGGACAATCTGGTAGACTCGTCCCACCGTCTAGAACCTGCCAGCAATTCCCTCCCACACACTTTCTACACTTTCTCCTGCTTCTAAGTGGCAGGCAAGAGGGGGAACAAAAGTGACAAATGTGGCACGAGGAAGGTATCCCCGAGGGTGGGGGAGTCCTCTCTCTCCTGCTCTTTTCGGAGACCCAGGGTCCAGCACTCAGGAGTCCTTAATGCGTTGGTATTGAGACTTAATTGGCTCCCTGGCAAATATTCTGTTTTCATGCCTTGCCATGGAACTTCGGGCGGTGGTTTTGCAGCTGAAGGAAAGGAGAAGCTCCAGAGCAAAATCTGGCTTTTTAAAACAGGAGCAATTTCACGATTCTTAGGCCGTGACTATTTCTAAATTGTCTGGGTTGAAAGCTTTAGAGGCCTTGGTTTCTGCTCGTGTGCACGCCCGCCCACTCGCCCACTCTCATGCACCCGGCATGGGCCTTCCAAGTCTTAATAAGAAATTAAAAAGAGGGGGCAGGGAAGGTGGTGCTAGAGGTAAGGTGTCTGCCTTGCAAGCGCTAGCGTAGGACGGAACGTGGTTCCATCCCCCGGCGTCCATTTTGGTCCCCCCCCCCAAGCCAGGGGCAATTTCTGAGCACATAGCCAGGAATAACCCCTGAGCATCAAACTGGTGTGACCCAAACCCCCCCCCCCCAAAAAAAAACCAAAAAAAAAAAAGAACAAAAAAAAACACACAAAAGAAATTTAAAAAGTTTTTTTCTACCCTCAACAAGCAGCTTTTACAAAGATTTTGGCCCCATTCCGTGATAAGTAGCTTATTGATCTCCATGGGGTCAATTTTTGCCGAATTTGTAATCCTGTTAGGTCTCCGGGAGAGGCGTGATTAGTTTACTCGTATACCCACTATTGGGGGGCCAGTTTCCTTAATAAGCATTTATTGTGTGCTCAGCGTGTGCAAAGTATTTTGCTGGGATTAGAAGAAGCGTGTGTGTGAATGTGGGTGAGTGAGTGTATGTATGTATGTGTGGGTGTTTGAGTGTGTGTGATGTAACTGTTCACTAATGGGCCTGCTAGCCTGTCACAGAATAAAGACACCCTCCCCTACCCCAGTTACAGCCCTCTCTCACCTCCCTGTCCCTTCCCCTGTCCCTGTCGGGGAGAAAGGAGGAAAAGGCCCGATCCTTCAGGAAACTGCTTCTAGAAAATTGCCTGAGATGCGGGTTTTCATGGGGAACCTGATTCGTTGCAAATTTCTAGCGTATGAGTCCTGGCCTAAAGAAGACTTAGGAATCTTATACTTCTTTAGGTTTCCCTCTATTCTACAGGGTGACGAATGATGGTTGCTAGTGTGTGTGTGTGTGTGTGTGTGTGTGTGTGTGTGTGTGTGTGTGTGTGTAATTCTCAGAGACACGCAGGGTTTGATTTCCAAAGAAGGAAGAAAAATCAGGCATTGGTCTTGAGCGCCGGAGAAGGGAAGAACAGAGCCAAGCAGTGGGCCACATTGTTGGCCTTGTGGGGGAGAGACTGCCTCTCCCTAGCCCTGTGCGTGTCAGCTGACCTGCTCAGGGTGTCCCTTCCTCTTTTCTGGGTACCACAGGTCTATCTGTCTGTCTGCTTCCACGGGATGGGTTAACATTCCACTTGAATAATTTATTTTTTTACTTATTATTATTAATTTTTTGTAAGAAAGAAACTCTGGCTATGCCTTATAAAAGCAGTTTCCCCCCCCCCCCCATGCTTAAACTTAATTCCTCCCACGTTCCTTTCCAATGGGGACCTCGCTTTTGCCTGGCAGAGCGTTTTCAGCATCAAGCCTGCCCAAAATGAACTTGAGGTGCTGAAGAAACAGGCACTAGGAGAAATGAGGAGACAATTTCTTTTTTTTATGTGGGCCCGTTAAAGCCTAATGGACGCCGGTGTCTGGCCTTAAATTTGGAGAGCATCTTTATCTAAGCCTTAAGAGCAGAGTCATTTTGGTGGTTATGACACCCCAGGCTAGCTACTAAATCTTCCCAAAGCTTGTGGCAGGGGTAGGGGGGTGGGTGGGAGGCTCGGCATGCACACCTGTTACCTAGATCAGCTATAATGATGACATTTCTGGGTTTGAAAGGAAGAATTTATGGGCAGAGCATGGAGGGCACAGAGCCGCCTGAGGCATCCTGGCAGCCAGAAGCGAAGGCCCCCCCACGCTCGGTGCCCATCACAGACAGCCCTTGTATTTCCTTAATGAATTAATTTAGCTCCCAAACATTTGGTATTAAACAAGGAGTTATTTTGGGAATCCAAAAGAGAAAAATATGGAAGAGGAATTTTTTTTTTGGTTAAACTTTTTTTGGGGGTTAAAAAAAAAACAATATTACATTTTGAAGTTTGAATCAACGGGCAGCCAGGCATAGGCTGTCGTGGGAGAAGACATGACAGAATAACGGCCTTCCTCTTGCCTGTGCTCACGTTTCTCTGCTGAGGGAAGGCTCCCCACCCAGCACCTCCTTTCTTCAGAACAGAAGAGACCACAGTCCCCCTCCACCCCCCCTCAACTCTGGGGTTTGTTTGAAAGTCTTGTTGAGGCGACTCTTGTTCTGCAAATGGAGAGAAACTTAGTTTAATGGGAAGTTAGTGGTATCATTCTGCTGCTGTCTGTGTGTATGTGTGTGTGTGTGTGTGTTTGCGTTCACGTTTAAAAATAGTTCGTTTTCCTACTCTGCATTTCATTCTTCCCCTGTGAACCTTTCTGATGGAAACCTGTGTACATGTGTGTGCATTTGTATGTGAGATTACACATCTGGACACGCACACGGACACACCAGGCAAATGCTTATAATCTCGCATCAGTCCAGCATCAGTTGCGATTTTACAGCTGGCGCGAGGGACCCCAAGGCCCGATCATTTGCTTTTAACTTAAACCATCTTTCCCCTTCCTCCCCCCTCCACACACGCTCCCCCCACCCCTGCCCCTGCACAATATTTATTTCTTCCTTGAAAAAAGGAATGTTGGGTCTGTGTGCTGAGGTCCCTGTTGGAATAGATTTTCAGGGGTTATGTATTAAATGTCTGAGGGTGATTTCAGTCCTCAGCCTTGGCGTCCCAGCACTAAATGGTAGCAGGGCCCATTATAGAGAGGCAAAGAATATTGTAAATGGCTTATGCAGAAAAACCATTTAGATAAAAATGCAATTTTCCCTTCTGCATAGAGTGCTAAGAATTAATAGCACGTTCTTTCTAAATGGGTATTTTTATATTATATTTTCCCCCTAATGAAATTCTTTCTCCAAACAGGAGTATGTTTCATTTTAAACTTTAGAGTAAAATGGATCTGTTTGGAAGTCGGCCCCAAAGCCTGGCCCAGTTTTCAGCCTGCCCCATCTCTTCCTTCTCTGCACCCCAGAGTTTAGAGGTGACATCCATGGCTATTGGAAATTTGGGTTCACTGTTCCCCATCCACATGTCAGTTAAAAATAGGAAGAGAGGGCTGGCTTTGTCCATATGGGGCTATTTCCCCCTTTTCTTCTACTTGGGCTGGGTTTGGGGGTACTGAGTTGGGACTGGAGCAGTTTGTGTTTGAGACCCACCTGTGTTCGGGGAGGAGGCTCACCCCTTCTCTAGCACCAGGGAATTTTCCACCAGGCTTTTGACCTGGTTGCCCCTTGATCCTTAGGTCCCCACTGCTCAGTGCCTGTGCCCCAGTACCTGAAAAGATGAGGAAGCCCCCAGATATCCAGGGAGGGCAGCTTGTAGGTGACAGCCCATGGAGCCCCTTGAGAGGAGAGAAGACTCAAGGCTTCTCAGGAGGCTGATTTCACACCCGTGTGCAGACACTTCCAGTAACCTCGTGGCAGGAAGTCTGGAACATTCTGTGCCAGCTTCTGGGGGTGGCTTTAAGCCAGTCCTTCCTGCGGATGGACGGGCATCAATGGTTTAGCTGCTTAGACAGACACAGAGGTGGGGGAGAATTGAAGGGTCATATTATGGGGGGGGGTTTCTCCAAATACACGATTGCCATTCCCCGTTATAATAGACCTAGGGATGAGTTTTAGTTAGGTTCTAGGACGGGAACTGACTTCTTTTTTCCATGACATCTTCCAACAGAGAGATCAGTGGCTCAGAGAGGGTCAGGAGCTAGGCCAAGGTCACACAGTTCTTTCACAGAGGCAGAGCAGACTAGAACTGGTCCTGGGCTTTGGCTTTCTCCTGACCCTTCTCATTGGGGACCTAGGAGTTGATTTTAACTGGTCAAGACCAGGACTGGGAGTGTTTTGAACCACCTTTCTCAGCCTGGAATAGAATTTCATGTTCTGCCTTCCTTAGCTTTGTAACAGCCACACATGTAGCTCTTCTTTGATGTTGTGTAGATCATTCTAGGCCTGTGAATGCCACAGGGCCAGGTGAGGGTTGTGGACATTAGGTCTGACCCTTGCATGCTGCAGGGCCATGTCTGTGCTCCAGCTTGTTCTCCTAGAACTGAAGGGTGAGGAGGGGGACACGCAGGCCTGTCAAGATGTGGTAAGGGCTCAGGTTCTGGAGCTAGACCTCAGTTCAAATGGCAGCTTCTTCACTCCTAATGGAGTGACCTTGACCTAGTCACCTCACATCTCTCTCTGGGCCTCTATTTTCCCATCCTGGAGCTAGGTTATCCTTTGCTCCTATCCCTAAAGGGATGCTCACAGGATGCCCAGTGGGGGGGAAGCAGCCCTTTGCTCTTTGTCTGTCTCCAAAGGTGCTTGGGGCACTCAGGATTGGTGCTAGGATTGTGGGATGGCTCTGAGAGTTCAGCATTTGGCCCCCAGTGATCAGTGGGATCCTATGGTCTCAGGGAGAGAATTAGGGCTCTGGGCATGCTGGGGTGTGAGTGGTGTCCAACCCACCAGCTTTCATGGATGCCTGCTATGACCATTAGGCCCCCAGAGTGAACCAGAGTGTCAGCTATTACTACTTAGTCCCATCTAAGGGCGGAGGGATGAGATGCCAGAGAAGAAGTCATTCTCCAGGGCTGGCTGGAAGAAGACCATGGCATGACATTGTGTTGAGCTGGCACCCTCAGCCCTGGAGACTGGCCCAGGTAATGATTTTGTGTCCTAAGCCAGGGCCCCTGTGTAGGTCACTTTGGGCACTGGTGTTTTTCTACTCACACGAGGAATGGGCAGGTCCTCCTGGAATGAAGGACTTAGTTTAGAGAGACTTAGAATGACTCTAGCTTTGAGCACTTTGCTCAGACAGTCTGGGAGAGGCCACAGGGAAAGGCACCTAGTCTGGTCCCTCCATAGTAGCAGGATTTAAATGGAAGGAGGAAAGATGGAAGGAGAGGGAGGAAGAGGAAGATAGAGAAGAAAGGAGGAGGAATGGGGAGAAGGAGGGAGATAGGGAGGGAGGCAGAAGGGAGAGAGTGTGAAGAAAGGGAGGAGAGAAGAGAGTAGTAAAGGGCACAGAGGGAGGGAGAGAGGAGCAGGAGATCCTGTGGGATCTTGGACTAGTGAGGGAGTTCAGGAATGTGCCTAGGTCTCCTTCCCGAACTTCTGCTCAGGTGGGTGGTTCCCATTTCTGAGCCTCAGTTTCCTCACCTGTGACCTTAGTATCTCTTCCAAGGTTAATGGTATCTCTCTCTCTCTCTCTCTCTCTCTCTCTGCATCCTTTTGGGGGGCACCCAACAGTCCAACAGTAGGGTTTGATGAGAATAACTCGGGTTTAGGATTAGCCATGTCCTGTTCCCATCAGAGAACCCTCCTGGGCCAAGTGCAGACATCCTTCTAGAGCTGAGAGTCCCTTTAAGCTGAGAGTCAAGGAGAGTGACCCCCCCAGAGCTTATCCTGAGGGACGGGTATAGATATACTATAGGGGACAGTTGGGGCTGTCACAGCATTAGGGAGACAGATGCTGCTGCATGTGATGGAGAGAGGCCTGAGAGGCTCCTGAGATTCTCCCGGGCATGGGCTCACCTTCACTACTTGCCCTTCCTCCCCAATAAAAAGAGACCCACAACTACAGCAGGGAAGGTCCAGAGGCCAAGGGAGCCTGAACCCCACAGGGAGCTTGCAGTTAGATTCACAACCATACTCCAAACCTGGCTGCCCCATCCCACACGCTCACACATGTGCACACAGATGCACATATAAAAACATATGATCAATGTACACCCAGCCACTTACATACTCTCCACATGTACTCAACATGTGCACATACATTCATGGGCACACTTGTACATACATGCTCAGGTGAGTCATTCTACAGACACACATGGAGCACTGGCCCCGTGGCAACCCTGGGCTAGGGACAGGCAGGCTCATGAAGGCTGAAATTCTTCCTACATGGGGTCAGAGAAGAGTCAGGGCTGGAGTGAGAGACTTTTGGGAAGGGCACTAAGGTCTACTGTGGCGTGTTTGCCCTTCCCCATGGAAAGTGCTGAGATCACACCCCAGTGGCCTGCAGAGCTCCTGGTTACTGAACTACAGAGCCCCACCTTGCCCCACCCAGAAAGGGGTGTCCTCGGCTAGTGTGTCCAAATGTCCTAAGGCCAGGCTAGCTCTTTCCAGGGACAGGCAGAGTTGCTACCCAGAAAAGAGGACCAGCCAGGCTACTCAGGGCTCCTTGGCACAGGATGGCCTGAGTTCGAGGTTTGTTCTTGGTGCTGGGGGTGAACAGAAGGCTTGAAGCACAGCAAGGAGGGAGTGATGACACCACTACACTAGAGATGCTCCCCCTTTAAATTTTTTTTTTTTTGGGCCACACCTGGTGACGCTCAGGGGTTACTCTTGGCTATAAGCTCAGAAATCGCTCCTAGCTTGGGGGACCATATGGGATGCTGGGGGATTGAACCCTGGTTCATCCTAGGCTAGTGTGGGCAAGGCAGATGCCTTACACCTGCGCTGCCACCACTCTGGCCCCTATTTGTTTGTTTTTGTTTTGTTTTGTTTTGTTTTTTGGTTTTTGGGCCACACCTGGCGGTGCTCAGGGGTTACTCCTGGCTGTCTGCTCAGAAATAGCTCCTGGCAGGCACGGGGGATCATATGGGACACCAGGATTCGAACCAACCACCTTTGGTCCTGGATCAGCTGCTTGCAAGGCAAACACCGCTGTGCTATCTCTCCGGGCCCTATTTGTTTGTTTTTTTAAGACCATGGTGACAAACTTGATCATGCTTGAGTTTCAGTCATAGTGTTCCAATACCCTTCTCTAGTGCACATTTTCTGCCACCAATGTCCCCCTTGACAAGACCATTAGGCACTGCATTGAGCCCCCAGGGTGTGAGATAGGACCACTTTTTGTGCCTCACCCCTTCCCAGGAGATAAAATATCTTCCTAGAGGGTGGCAGCAGGAGCCAGGGAGATAGCACAGTAGATATAATGTTTGCTTTGCACGCAGCCAACCCAGATTCAATCCCTGGCATCTCAGATGGTTCTCCGAGCCTGTCAAGAGTGGTTCCTAAGTGCAGAGCCGGGAGTAACTCCTCAGCACAGCTGTGTATGCCCTCAAAGCAGAAAAACAAAACAATTTTAAAAAAAAGAAAGAGGGTGTCTCATCTGACCTTGGGTTAGGACAGAGGGTCTTAGGCCCTTGGGGACAACTGCCCAGGTGGGTGCATGGAGGCTGTTCTCTCTCCCCCAGCCGGGCAGGCCACAGTTTCTGTGCCAGCATAGGAGGCTGTTTCCTTCTGCAGCCATTTTCTCTGGGCCTGCAGAGATCACCGGGCAGGAAGTCAGGGGCCCTGCAGGGGACGAACCATAGAGGCGCAGGGTCTCTGGGTGACCCAGCTCTGATATCATTATCTGGAAGCCTGTTCTTTTCCTTTTTGTTGGGTCTCTGACTCCCTGAGAAAGAGAAAGATGCAGAGAAAGAGGAGTGGGGCACCTGAGACTCAGAGATGTCCAGATACCTGCCTCTGGTTTCTTAGCATAGAGCGGGGACAGTGAGGCTTACCCCAGGACCAGGGCTCAGGGGTATTGGGAGGTGCTAGGAGTGGGGGTGGGAGTGTTTTGCTGCTTTCTTATCAGCAGAATCTATTTCTTAGCAGTTTTTTGTTTGTTTTGTATTGGGGCCACACTCAGAAGTGTTCAGGGCTTACTCCTGGTTCTGTGTTCAGGAATCACTCCTGGTGGGTTCAGGGCACCATGGACTGCTGGGGATAGAATCTGGTTGGACTGAATGCACCTTAGCAAAATTCTTGAAATCTGAGCAGACTGTAGTTGCAGCTCCCCACGCTTCACTCTGCCTATCGAATGAATATAGCTAGTAGATCACAGAGGTTCACTCTGCCTGCTTGCCTAGTGAATCTCTGAGCCTCACTCTAGGGACTTCAATAGATCTCAGAGCTCCACACTGTGTAGTGGTTCTAGTGGATCTCCAACCCTCACTGTCTAGTGGGTCCAGTTGATCTCCGAGCCTCATCCTGTTTGTCCAATGGATCCAGTGGATCCCAGAGCCTCGCCCTGTCTAGGGGATCCAGTGGATCTCTGGGCCTCACCTTGTTTGTCTAGCAGGGGTCTTCAAACTATGGCCCGCGGGCCACATATTGTATTTATTCTATTTTGTTTCTTCACGTCTAAATAAGATATATGCAGTGTGTATAGAAATTTGTTCATAAATTTTTGTTTTCACTATAATCTGGCCCTCCAACAGTCTGAAGGCCAGTGAACTGGCCCCTGTTTAAAAAGTTTGAGGATCCCTGGTCTAGTGGATCTAGCAAATCTCTGAACCACACTCTCCCTAGTAGTGGATCGTGCTTGTAGTCCACGGACCTCTGTGAGCACATGCCGTGTCTGTAGGTGTCACCTTCCTTCCTGGATCTGTACTAGTGGGGTTGGGGTTACCTTGAAACCATGGGTAGAGAGAGAGGGGGTATGGACACAGGCCAGTGGCAGGAGAAGGGGACCATGGAGAGTGGGAAGCTGCCAGGGAGGTGAGGAAGCAGCTCTGAGAGATAAGAAAGACCAGGAAGAAGAGCAAGTGGGAGACATGGGGGCTAGTAGGTCCCCCACAGTGAGAAAATTCACCAGTTTCCAGAGTGCAATCCTGCTCTGTTGTGACTTAGTACCCCTGTACCCTGAGCTCATGAGGGTTTTCTCCAAAATGCCAGCCCCATCTCTGTCGAATGGAGGGTCACCTGAACTTCAGAGTCACCCTCCCAGCTCATCCTGGGACCCCAGCCCTGGCACCTCACTTTTTTTCTTTACTGTTTACTGATTTCCGGGTTCCACAGTATCTTGGCCATAACCTGGCAGCTGCCCTCTGTGAGGTTGTCATCTGGTCCCACAAAATCCTGGGGTATCCCCTCACTGGACTCCCTAGAGAGAGGGTGGGTGGGCTGTAGGAATTAGGAGTATCACTTGATGCGGTGGGAAGAAATACACCCAAAGAGCCCCAAGGGTTATAAAAGGGCTGTAGTGGCCAAAGGTGCTGGCCACTGTGAGGGTCAGAAGTTTCTGGAAGGCTGGCGCTGTAGAGTGCATGTCTAGAACATGGCCTGGAGCCCTGTGAATCTTTCAAGCCCTGGGAACCATAACCCTGGGACTCCTATTCTCTATGTATGGCTGGGAAGGGAAGGCAGCCCCTGGTCAGTGTTAGGAGACTTACAAAATCATGAAAACCCTATGAAGAATCTGCAGAAACTTCCTCACACCTTCTAGTCTTCGAACAGATGGACCCCGTTTTTAATTTATTTCTTTTCTGTTTTGGGCCTTACCTGGGTGGTGTTCAGCTCTTACTCCCGAGTAGGCTGAGGGATCGATCCCTTTTGAGGGACCATTTTTGGTATCAGGACTCGCTCCCCTGCAAGGCAAATGCCTTAACTCCCTTGCTCTCTCTCTGGTCAGCGCCCAAGCCTTAGGCCAGGATCCCAATTTGCTATCCCCTGCAGCTGCCTTCATTCTGGGTTCCCAGCTCAGAATAGACAAGACTAGCCCAGAGGACTTTTCTTGTTGGGGGAGTCAGCTATGACTAAAGATTTCTTCTAGATTCTCTCTCTGGGAAGCCCAGCTCTGCCTGTTCCCTGCCTCCAACCTGACCTTAGGATTTAATCCGTCCAAGGAGGGGTGGGGATGTCTGGGCACAGGGAGCAAAACCCTCCCGGTCTCCAATGTGTGTGTGTGTGTGTGTGTGTGTGTGTGTGTGTGTGTGTGTGTGTGTGTACACTGCGCGCGCGCGTGCATGCATCACACCCCCCAATTGCACTTGAAAGAATTGTACAAGAATTGCACACCAGCCCTTGGGGAATGGGAAAACTAGACACCCAAGGTGTCTGCTCTGCTCCCCGCCCCAGCCCCCTTCTCCCTTCTCATCTTTCATTCCTAGAACAATCCTGCAGGCTGGTTCCTTTGGGCCCTCCCCACTCCCTGCCAAACACCAAACCCACTGTGAGCCCCGTGACAGGCCTGCAGCCACTTTGTCTGGCATGCAGCCGTGGAGGTACGCATGCTTTCAATTTATATCTTGGGCGCCAGCTCTAACGGGATCAGGGGGTCTCTAGGAGTTTCCCAATGGCTTCAAGAGAGGGGAGAGAGGATGCAGGAAAGGCGGGAGGTTGGGGGGCTCAGGTCAGCCCCTTGACGGGGCATGAGGGGGTTCCCTGTCTGGCCGGGCCTTACCCTGTCTCCACCCCCTTCCCATTTGTCAGCCCAGCCTGGGGCTTGCTTTGGACTGTATTCTATTTGGTTATTATTATTTTTTAATGAGCCCAGACTGAGGCCCCACCTGCCTGGGCCTGCCTGCCTGGGTTTCGAAGGCAATTAAACTGAAGACTAACCTCTTAATTAGGGGGGGTTCCCTGTGTAAACCTCATCTGATAAATTTCTTATCACTCTCAGCTCTAACTCCAGCCAGTCCTGGGGAACACTTGGCGCTCTCCCCGGACCATTGCATGAATCAGCCCTCCCCAGGGGTCCCCCTGGTTCTGCCAGCTTGCTGCTCCCCCAGAAGGACCAGGGGAGAGAGAAACCCCTTTCAGAGTTAATTAATTGGAAAACAGAGCCCTGCCCGGTGCTTCCTGAAGTGTCTGCCACCTTCTCCTTCTCCAGTTCCCCCTTCTGCCTCCTTTCTAGATCTTTCTTCAAAACAAAACAAAAAAAATTTTTTTTTTAAATTTGGGATGAAAATAAACCCTGCTAACGGAACTCAACAGCCCCCTTTTCCTCCCTGCCATTCTACCCCTCCTCCACTTCACCCCCAACCTGTTTGGGTTAGATTTTTTTCCTTCCCCTTTTTAAATGCCAGTGTGGCCTGGAGGGCCAGGAGTCAGGCCAGGATCTAGCTTCAGGCTGGAGCAGGGGTCTCGGCCTTTTCTGGCCTTTCCTGGAGAGAAATCTGAGTCCAGTTTAACCCTGTGGTGCCCGGGACCTTCTCCCTGCTCTCTTTGGCAGATTCTGGCCACATTGTCACCAGGATTCTTCGAAAAGGATTTTCAGGCCAGACCTGCTTTCCTGAGTATAGGTCGGAGGGGCTGTTCTGGGCCCAGCTGCTCAGACCATCTGTGTGGATAGGGCTGGATGGGGGTGCAGATGGGGGCAGACCCAGTTACATTCACCGCTGTAAACCCAGGAACATCTTGGGTGATTCCTGAATCTCCAGATGGGGAAACTGAGGCTCAGTGAGGCATGGCGTGGCCTGACACGTCAAGTGGATGCTTGGGGCTAGGTGACCAGCTCTCTGCTTTTGATCTGTCTTATACATAGATTAGCACCTTCCGGAGACTGTCCTCCTCAGCCATTGAAAAGATGGGACTTGTCTGAGGCCCTCAGTGATGCAACTATAGGACATCATCTGCCTCATAGAAGTAGCTGCTTCTATTGAGATTTGACCTCTGTGGCCTAGGAGATGGGGTGCAGGAGGGGAGGGTCTGCTTTTGCCATGTCTCAGTCCCCCCAATCTTCCTGCTTCCAGGCTGGCTGCCCCAAAACAGGGGATGCACCTCCTCAAGGAGAAGGGGGGAAAGGTCCTGTCCTGAGACCACCTGAGTCCCTCCCGCAATGTGTTGTGGGTCCCAGAGAGAAGCAGCTATGGCTGGGTGTCATCTGGGGATGGGGCTGGAACCTGGGCTGCCCCTCATACAATTTTCTGGATTGGGCAATGGGACACATTCGGCCTGGAGTGCTTGGGGCAGCCACTTTGGGATGCAGCCTAGAGGTGAGGTCTCAGTTTCCCCTCTGGAATGAGGAAGCTGTGGGATAATGCAGAGGAAGTGATACACCCAGGCGGGCTCTGTTACCTCAGCCAGGGGTGCAGGTGTCAGGATTATTCTTAGCACACTAGATAGTGGGGGTGACTCCAGAGGATGAGGGGTCTAGACACATCATGGCACCGTGCCTGGCAGCTGTGGCTCTGCCAGGATGCCCTTGTTTGATTCTGCCCCACAGAAGAGCAGGGGTCTATGAGTGAGCCTCAGGGAAATTGGGTCCCCTGACCCTGTTTGGGCACCTGTGAAGTGGGCACAGTCTCATGCCTGGCCTTTGGGGTGGTGGTGAAGGGTGCCAGCCTGCATTTGGCACCCTATGTTTCGACTCTGACTCCTCACCCCCTCTGCTCACTGCTCACCAGCAGGACTCAGGCAAAGCTCATGCTGAAAGAATCTTTGAAGCTGCCTGAAGCAGAACTTGAAGTCTCCCCTGTTCCCCTGAGGCCTCCTTCCCTCCACACCTCCCACCTCCCATCTCCATCTCCCCAAAACCAAAGGCCAGAATCTGTTTCCCCCGGAGCTGCTTAATATTCAGGCACGGTAAAATGAACTCATCTGGGCCCCTGGGAACGGACAGCCAGTGAGCCCTGCGCTCCGTGGCCTCCCACCTCCTCCAGCTGGCAATGGCAGTGGCTGAGAGAGGGGGGCTTTTCCTCTGGGCCCTCAGATGGGAAGGAGGGAAGGAGGGTGGGGACCAGAGGCCATTTGTTTTAGGGGCCTTATTTGTTCTTCTTGGCTCAGAAATTATATGTGGGGCTCTCCTGGGAAGGCCGAGAAAGCTTTCACTCCCCATTGTCTTCTAATCCTTCCCCACCCAGCCCACCTTGATGGGGCTCAGTGGAGGCAGGAGACCCCAAACTGTCAGCAGTGCAACATTGGTGGTGACGATGGTGATGGTGAAGATGATGGCAGATGATGATATTGGCAATCAGGACACACACAGCTGAAAGTCTGAGTAGAGCTTCCCCACAAGGCCCCCCTATGGCTTTCCTATGAAAGCCAATGGCTTCTCTGCTCAGTGGAGTGGAGATGTAGGGACACCCTAGCAGGCCCCTACACAGTGGAGGCTGTGACGTGGTGGCTTGGAGCGTGGTGTTGGCGCTCTCTTATGTGTTAGCCATGGGTGTACCTGGAGACTGTGGAATGCTGGTAGTTTGTTCTGTGCAGTTGGGGTACCTGTGCCCCACCCCATGCCCACTGATTGTGAATTAGCTTGTACCCTGCTCCATAACCCATTTGAGAGGGTTCCTGTTGACCAAGGGCTTCCAGGTAGAAGTTGTGTTAGTTGCATGTAATGGTCTTGATATAATGAAATATTCCTTACCATCAGTCATAGAGGCAGTCAGGTGGAACCAGGCCAGTTTGGTGCTCATGGGACAGGTCCTGGCCAGGGACACCTAGGAAAGCTTGGGGAAGGCCTCTCCTTGCCCTGGGCTTTCTAGGGAGAATGGGGAGGATGGGGCTGAGCTTTTCTAGCAGGGCACCCGACACAGGTCTTATCTGCCACTTTTCTAGAATGTTCCAGAAACAGGACCTGAATGTTAGTGTTTTTTTCCCCACTAGTTCAGCCTAGCCATATCACTTTCTAGCAATGTGACCTTGTCTACATCACCTCCTTCCTCTGAGCTGCAGATTTTCCCACCTATAAAAATCAGGGTCATTTTGAGTGACTGCAATAGTGAGCAAGCTCTCAGTGAAAACTCTGAGAGGCAATTTCTGGGTATTTGCAAGTCATTGACTTGTTATAATTACCATTCACTGTGCTGTTGTGGATGTGATCTGTACTGATAAAACTTTATGCATTCTACCATTATAAGGGCTGTAGAGAGAGCACAATGGTCAGGCAAACCACTTTAGACCAAATCCAAAACCTGGGATCACATGGGTTCCTGAGCATGACCAAGGTGGCCCTGATGGGTGTTAGCACTGAACCATCTGGACCTGTTTGCCGACCAGGAGTGACCTGGACCATCTGGACCTGGACCAGGAGTGACCCTGGCCCCATGCATTGTTTGGGACCTCCCCCCAAATAAAACATAACAAAATAAACCCAAATAAACATAAATTGAAAATAAAACTTGTTGATGAAAAAAATCCTCTTACTCCACAATGAGGTAGTAGGGAGTGTTTGCTGGACCCCGAGTGAATTCGTGAAAGTTGGTTTCCACAGTACTCGGCTGTAAGAAGTGGATCATTACTTCCTAATGGCCATGACTTTCTGGGCTTAAAAACTCTCTTCAGGATGAATTTGTGATATAGTTGAGGGCAGATCTGTACAGTGACATTCACGTGACAATGATCAATCTTTTTATTTATTTACATATTTATTATTTGTGGGTTTTCTTGAGGACCATACCCAGTGCACTACTGACAGCTTACTCGTGACTCTATACTCAGGAATCACTCCTGGCAGTGCTCAGAGGATCATATGTGATCCCAGGGATCAAGCCTAGGTTGACTGTCTATAAGAAAAGTGTCCTATTATCACTCTGGTCTGAGATGACTGACGCTTTGAGAGACTGTGTTTTCAGCCACTTGAATTTTTATGTTTTGGGACCGAGGCAGAATCCATGACACAGTATGGTAGAGGAGATAAAGGCTCAGGGAGAGTTCACAGTCGCACAGCTGAAAAAATGCAGAATTGGGACCTGAGATCCCCCAGTCCTGCTGTGTTAGGGCCACACAGGAGCTTCCTTATCCATATCACCTAGAAACTGCCCTTCAAACTGTGTCCCTGAGTCTCCAGGGGTGCCACTGCTTTCCTTGTCTGATGTTCACACACAATGGTTAGGCCCCCAAATATTCCCATTGCCTTGTGTGTAAGGGCAGAGGGATGTGTGGTTGCACCAGCCAGAGAGGAGAGAAGTGTGAGCTGGTGCGAGGAGGCAAGGGATTGGATGCTGGAGATGAGGTGTGTCAGTTCTGAGTGCGTGGGATACCAGATCTCCATATCAGATGATGGTGCCCCTTGGTGATTGTGTGACCTTGATGGCTCAGGAGAGCAGAGTTCCTCTGACTGTAAGGATGAGGGCAGAGGTGTGTGTGTGTGTGTGTGTGTGTGTGTGTGTGTGTATGTGTGTGTGTGTGTGTGTGTGTGAGAGAGAGAGAGAGAGAGAGAGATAGTGATGAAAAATAATAAAGTTCTGGGGCCTGAAAGATAGCATGGAGGTAGGGTGTTTGCCTTGCATGCAGAAGAACAGTGATCCCCCTATCCAGGAGCAATTTCTGAGCACAGAGCCAGGAGTAACCACTGAGCACTGCTGGGTGTGACCCAAAAAACAAAAAACAAAAAAGGAAAAAAAAAGTCCTATGGAAAACTGAGGCTTGGAGCTGGCTACACAGGGGATCTGTAGATTGAAAATATTCTTTTGAAATCTATTTTTCCCATTACTTCTAGTATTATCACTTTTTTTTGTTTTCCTTTCCTTTTCTTTTTTTTGGGGGGGCCCACACCCAGTGATGCTCAGGGGTTATTCCTTGGCTATGCGCTCAGAAATCGCTCCTGGCTTGGGGGACTAAATGGGATGCTGGGGGATCTAACCACGGTCCGTCCTAGGCTAGTGCTGGCAAAGGAGATCCCTTACCACTTTGTGCCACCACTCTGGCCCCTCATCACTCTTTTAAGTTGTTACTTTGCCATTTTCAGGCATCATTTTACTTTGGGGCCATATCTGGTTAGTGTCCTGCCCCTGTGTTCAGGGGTCATTCCTGGTGTGCTTGGGGGACAATATGCAGTGCTGAGGGACTGGATCAAATTGGAGTAGGCTTCATACCAGGCAAGTGCTTTACCCTCAGACTATCTCTTTGGCCCTCCAGACCTGTTTTTATAGCTTGTTAAGCGATGGGAAATTTTAAAGTAGGGGCCTTCCTCTGGTGCTCAGGGAAAGTACTGACTGGTCACCTTGGGTCTGATGATGAGAGGTTTGGTTTTAGAGTTCCAGGAGCCATGAGAGCCACACCTGGGAGTGGGGAATGCAGTGGTGGGGTTGAACTGGGGTCTTTTTCATACAGAGTGCTCTTTTCTCTTTGCCCAAGATGTGAATTCTCTTTTTTTTTTTTTTTGAAATATGAAGTTTCATGAAAGTGTCAGTACTGTGTCTACAAGGTCTCACATTAAACAGGTCTTCATGAAATAAAATTTGTATTCAACAGTTTGTTTACCTTTATTTCTCTAAGTCAGACTTTATAGATTTGATAACCTTATAGAAAAGGATATTTGCATAAACTATTATTACATGGTTTTATTTGATGTTTTTCAGTTTTATTCACTTGAAATCTATGTGAATTCTAATCTGATTGGGGCCATGACTCATTGCCTGGTGCCTGTGATGTGGCCAGGTCCTATTTATTGATGCAACGTCACAGCCTAGGCTGGATTGATTTGTTTTGCTCAGAACAGGGCCTGATGCTGAGACAGTCTCTGGGGCTGTGTCTGGACCCCTTAGGGGAGCTGCCATGTCCACTGTTTGTACAGGAGGAAGTGATGCTTCTCTGGTGTCTTGTTCAGTAGACAATCCTAGGAAAGATCCTTGTGGTTCCTGCAAACAATTTACAGATAACTCTTAGTTGGAAAATGATGAAGCTGGTCTTTTTTTGAGCAGGGGAAGTGGAAGTTAGGCCATGCCAGGTGGTGCTCAAGGGCTACACCTGGCTCTGTATCTTAGGGTCAGCTTGGGGTTCCAGGGTCTGACTCGGACAAGTGACTCAACTCCTGTACTTTCTCTTACAACTAGTTTTTGTAAGAAAATGAGTCAGCTGGCCACTAACCCATATCAGAAGAGACTCTATAGCTTATCCTTCTAGAATCTAGAACTTTCCAGTGCTGCCCACTAGGACTTTCTGCCATGTCGATGAGTTCTGTACCAGGACAGTCCAACTAGAAACCACTAGCCATGGTTGATGAACTTCTATAAACATTAGCTGTGAAGCCAGATTTGTTGGGGACAGTGCTCTCAAGGGGCCTGGCTCCTGGGTTAGTGGTGTTATTTGGGCCTTTGGGTGCTGGGGACCACCAGGGCAGTGATGGCTGGAGCTATGCTGGGTCAGTGGTTGGTCCGGGCAGTGCTGTGATAGAATCAGGCCCGTTTTTGCCCCTTGCGCTCTCTTTCTAACTCTGAAGCAGGATTTGTTTTTGTTATTTTGTTTGAGATGGGGTGCTCTCATGGGATTCTCAGTAGGTCTAAGAGCCCCATTGGCAATTCTTGGACAAGTTTCAAGGCAAGTGGTGTGGCTCAGGGCCTGTGATGTTTGGAGTTTCAGGGACCACCCCCTGGGCATCTGATGATGGTTTGAGGGGGATCATGGTGTTAGAAATCAAACCCAGGCCCGGTGTTACCTGGTAGACACACTAACTGTTGTACCACCTCTCAGCCCCTAAAATAAAATTTTAATGTTGATTCCATGTATAAAAGAAAGAAAAATCCATGTGTGATTATTAATTTCCCAAGATGCATTCTTCCCCAAGGCTTCATGGACTCAGCATGGACTGTCATGGGCAAGTTCATTGCTCGGGTGTAGGCCAAGACCAGAGCTGGAAGTATCTGTGCTTGGCTCCATCAGGGCAGCGCAGCCTGTTGAGGTGAGGGGTGCTTCTCCCATCAGATCCTGCCAAGGGAGGAGCTCCTATTGGGGGCTTAGGGTCAGCGATTTCACACCCCCAAACAGGCAGGTGTTTGCAGGCAGCACTTTGGTCGACGGGGACCTGCATGCTGGGGACTGGGGCACAGTGGTGAATGACAAACACTGCCCTGATAAAAACAGACACCGCAAGGCCAGGAGTAGGGTGATTATGAGAAGTTGAGGCTCATATCGGGATGTTCCAGGAAGGGGAACATGAGAGCCACTGAGAGGCTTAGAGAATTGTCCCCAGGGAGTGGGGCATGAGGTGCTAGTTGTGGGGCGGATAGGAAGGAGAAGAGCTGGGGTCCTTCTTCATGACCATGCATTGTGAGGAAAAGACTGTGAATCTGCCACCCCTCTTCTCCAGACTTTCCTCTTGGGCCTCAGTTTCCCTAAGCATCTACCACCACACGCCCTTCTCAGACCACAGGGCGAGGGACAGTGGCCTCTGGGCTGGGGGCAGGTACGTACGCCAGTCCTGTTTCCCTCAGCCCAGATCTGGGCCAGACTGAGACTGTGAGAATGGGAACTAAGTGGAATATAGGGACCTTTTGCTCCCCCCACCTTCCTGTTAGATGCAATGGGGGACTGGCCATGTCTTTCCCTCAGAGTCGACACTCCAGCGTCCCCTTTAATCTGATCCCTGCCGAGCCCTTCTGTGTCACTCACTGCATCTCCCCCTCGCCCCAGGTGAACATCAGTCAACATTTCTCATCAGTTTGTGGCACAGTTTGGGGGAGACCCTACTTGGAGAGTCAGTGCAGGTCTCAGGTCACAGACCAGGCTGCTGGGACTTCTGCTACCGACAAAGGGGGACCCCAAAATGGACATGAGACTTGCCCAAAGCCCACACCTGTGGCTACTGTAGAACTGGGCCTGTTCCCAACATCAACCTGGAATGGCTTATGTTCCTCCTGAAAATACACCCCCTGCAATGGGGGGGACGACGACAGTCATACAGCTCCCTGGAAAGCTGAACTGGACATACTGCTGCCCTTGGGGCTGGGACGAGGGGATGCACATCTGGGACATTCTGGTTCCCTATTGCAGTGAGGGGCGCCTTTTCCAAATCCACATCAGCCTCTCCAGGCCCCCCAGATCAGGTGGATGCCACCATGTGGGTGAGGAGAGAGTTGGGGCTCCCGACTCACATAAACCTGGATCCTAGTGGCAGCTGTCCATTTGTTTAGATCAGCCGTGTGGAGACAGAGGGGCAGTGAAACTGAAGATAAATGCTCTGCCTGCCATGCCCACTTATGTCCACTTGCCCTGCTTGACACCATCTCCTCTGCCCATCATTGCTCTTTCCCGAGCTGTGCCAGGCCCCTGAGGTTGGGCAGGAGTGAGCTTTTGGGGCTGGACACTCCTCAGATCTGGTGTGGCCACTTGCTTTATCTTGGAGCCCCCCATCTCCTCTTTCCATAGTTTCACATTGACACACTTTTAGGGAGCAGGTATTGGACATCTCCTGGGGACCTGGCTGCTATTTCTATGTGATTGGATAGGAAATACCTTCTAAGCCTCCAAGTGAAGGCACATCTACTGTCCCTGTAGCCTGGAAACAGCTGGAGATGAGTGGAAATATGTGGGCATAGCTGTGTGTTAATAAAACTTTATTTATACAAACAAGTGGTGGTCCAGATTTGACCCATGCATTCCAGTTGGCTGATCCTGGGAGGTCTGTGAAATGGGGCTGAGAACATAGAAGCAGTGATGGGAGAGGGTGCTGGTGAGGAAGAAGGATGTGTGTGTGGTGTTGGGTTTATGGTGTAGTTGACTTTTTGTCCTGTCAGCACTCAGTCTCCGTAGAGAGTGGCGATCAGAACAGCGGTCCAGGGCTTTCTCACCCCTTCTGCTCCCTGTTGGATAAGTTGGGATGCACCTTCTCTCCTCGCCTCAGCACCCAGCCCCCATCTGCTAGCCTCCATGATGACTCAGTGGTAGGAAAGCTCAGAAGAACCAAACACTGTGAGTACTTGGAGGCAGACATGGCGGGAACCCCTTGCAGGTACCACCTGCTGAGATAGGGCAGAACTGGGGTTAGACCTAAGAAGGGTTTCTGGGCGACCCCAGAGTCAGGGGAATGGCTTGGAAGCAGCAAGGGAGCAGTAGTAGATTCAGTTAGATCAAAACTTTCTTGGCGGTGCAGACTCCATTCCATCCTTCTTACAATTGGGATAAAACCTGTCCCCACTGAGGAAGTGACAGGACCTAAGTCAGTTTCCAGTCCAGCCCAAGGTTCCTCTCTTGCTCCCCATCTTGTCTGGACTCCCCTTTGCAGAGAAGAGCCAAGATCCTAGCACTGCTGCCTCCTCTTCCTCACAGAACCCCCAAAGCAGAGGCCCTGGTTGATGTCTTTATCTTAATGGTTTATTGGGATGGGTTGTGTTGGCCACATCTGGTGATGCTCAGGGCTAACTGCTGGCTCTGTGCTCAGGGATCACTCCTAGTAGTGCTCCACTCTCTGCAGGATGAATATAGGACCTGGGCTAGTACTGTGTAAAGCAATCACCCAGCCTTCTTCTATCTCAACACCCTAGATCATACCTCTGACTTTGTCTTCTGTAGAGTTTTTTACTCCTAATATCTGACAACCTCAGTAGCCCCCCCAGATCCCCACCTCAGCCCTGGCTCTCCTAGCCATTGTGAGTTCTCTTCTCAACCCAAGTGCCCTGTGGATGTCAGGGGATGTTCGATCCTCACAGTCCTGAGGACCTTCTTACCAGCTGCCCCAGGTCGAGGTTTGGGAACAAGCTGATTTCGCCTTTTTCTCCCCTGGCACTAGGGCCACACCCTGTGGTACTCAGGGTCTGTTCCCAACTTTGTGTTTGGGGTCTGCTCTCAGCAGTGCTTATGGGACTATGCAGTGCTGGGGGAGGGTGGGCTTAAACCTAGGGCGCCTGGATGCAAAGCTGGTGCTCAGACCTTTTCACCACTTCTCTGTCCTTGTATTGGGCTTCTCACTCTGTGAGGTATCGGTCCCCAAACTCATCTTCTGGGAGGACATTGGCAACATCGCACCTGACTCAGGGTCAACCCAGCGGGTGTGGAGGACTGGGTTGGGGTCTGAGCTGAAGCCACTGTTGGTCTTGACCTAGCAGGTGCCACATGGCCCAGAAGGCAGATCTGCTGCTGCCATGTCATTGATCCCCAGATTTTGGCCAGCTTGCCAGACGTCGGCGCTGGGGGAGATTATCCTGGGGGACAGGCCCCTGATGTCCCACCATTCACACAGAGTGACTCTCAAACACTTGGAGAATTGCTTTTCTTACCTTGGGTCTTGTCACCGAGTCTGTGACTTCATTTCAGGGGCTGAAAACAGCAATTCTGGAGCTAGAGACTTAGGATGGCAGGGAGGGTGTTTTCCTTGCATGTTACCACCCAGGTTCAATCCCCAGCACCACCTACTGTGCCCTGAGTATTGCCAGGAGCGCTCCCTGGGCACAGAGCCAGGAGTAAGCCATGAGCGCCACTGAATGTGCCACCCTTTCCCCAACAAAACAAAACAAGAAATGCACAGCGCAGTTCTTTTAGTTTTTATTTGGATTTTTGGGCCACACCTGACTGCACTCAAGGGTTACTTCTGACTCTGTGCTCAGAAGTCACTCCTGGCAGGCATGGTGGATGGGATGTTGGGAATCAAATCTGGGTCTGTCCCAGGTTGGTAGTATGCAAGGCAAACATTCTACCGCTATGCTATTGCTCTAGCCCCATCAGAGCAGTTCTAATTTGACAAAATTCCCCAAGCACATAGATATTTGTCTTATTAAAACCCCCTTTGAGGTGCTGGCATCCCAGAGTCTCCTGAGTACTGCAGAGTGTGGCCCTGGAGGGCCCCTCTTGTCCCACCATTGTTGGCGCAGCTCATATCACCTCAGCTCCACTGGGCCAAGTAGCACTGAACCATCGGCCTCAGTGGCTAAGAGACACACCAGTGGGGATACTGGATCCCCCTGAGCACTACTAGAGACCCTCCAAAAGTCCTCTTTGAGTGGCATATCAAATGCCAGTGGTGTGTGAAGCTGGCCTGTAGTCAGGTAGGGAATTGGGGTTTGGGGCTTACAGAGAGGCGGTGGTGCTCCTTAGCACCAATATCAGGACTAGCACAGAGGAGACAGTGAGAGACAGAGTGGAGAGCCCTGGGCTACCTCGGGATGGGGAAACCCAGCCCTGTGACCTTGTTTTATTTATTATTTTTTAAACTTTATTTGATTGTTTTTGAACTATCCTCAGCAGTGCTCAGGGTTACTCCTGGGTTTGTGCTCAGGAATCAGTCTTGGTGGGTTCAGGAGACCATATGGGATGCCAAGGATCGAACCTGGGTTGGCCGTGTGCAAGCCAGGCGACTTTCCAGGGCTGTGACTGTCTCATCACTCATCATAACAGCAGCTCTCATTTCTTGGGGTCTCCTGGGTGCCTTGCAGCCAGCTGAGTGCCTTGCTTGCCTTGATACCAGGCCCTTTTATGGTCTCAGAGAACAGGCCTGCCCCTGGGCCTGGTCTCATTGTCCAAAGGGTAAAACAGGCCTGGATCAGTCTGTCTGGGACCAAGGTTGGAAGACAGTGCTCCCGCCTCAGGACCCTTAGTACATTTTTGGGGATACTTAGAGTACAGTGCAGGCTGGTAGGCTGACCCACTGTCCGTCCCCAACCCTCCGTCACACCCATGCAGGTCATAGGCACCAAGGCTAGAGATGCCTGTACAAAGACCCTGTGTGAAGACTCAGGCTGGGGGAGGACTCTCCCTCAGTCCTGTGGATTCCAGCCCATAGAGGATCACCCCATCTCCTTCTCCAGGGCTAGAATCCAGCCCCGCCCGAGTTCCTGTTCCCATCCCTGCTCCCTGCCACTTGTCCACAGCGATGCCCTCACTGCCTGACCACCAGGAGTTCACTGCATGGGGGCTCCTCCAGCCCAGTCTAGTCCAGTCAGGGACCCCTCCTAGGCCCCTCTTGGTGGCGGGCACCCATTTATCCAGCACCCCTGGCAACCTGGGCTTGATGTGGTGACCCCCCCATAGTGGCCCTACCTGGAATGCATTAAAGGGATGTGGATCTTTCTGGATCATTAAATCAGCTAGAGTGCTGGGTCCTTGTCATGTAGGGGTGATCCTCAGGTTCATTTCCCCAAAGTGGAGTAGCAGAGACAGGACAAGGGATCTGGGAGGCCAATGAGAGGGGCAGAGACTGCCCATCACTAGGGGTAGGCCCCTGGGCTGAATCCATCACTGGGATCCACACTTGGGTCTTGGATGGATCTGAGAGTGATACTGGCCTTGCCACCATGGGCTTCAGGGACCCAGAGACACCCCCCTGACTGAGCCTTAGTTTCCCTGTCGCACCATGACTTCTTTCCTGGGCTGGGCAGGCGGAGGTCAGCTTCACTGCTTCCTTTTCTAGGTTGTCATAGAGACAGTTGCTAGAAGTTGCTGTGAGCATGAGCAGGAGCGGAGAAGGGGTTGGGGAGGCCGGTGGAGGAGCACTGGGGTGAGGAGTCTCCTTTCTTTCAGCCCTCCCATATACAGCCTCCCCCTTACCTCATTCCTGGGCCCCTAGGATTGTGGGGGCTGGGCCCCTAGGCTCGGCTTTAGCATTGTTTTGGCCTCTTGTGCTTCATCTGGGTGGGAGGGGGTTTCTGCCCCAGCCTCCGTTGACTGCAAACCAGAGAGGGCAAGTGATAAGCCCCAGGCCACACAGCAGGCGAGTGGCGAATGACATTTGTTAGAATATGCAGTAATGTCTCCCCTGGTGCCTCTTAAATGCCAGGGAGCCTTGAGAGCCTCTGTGTCCCTGCCCTCTAGCTGGTCACCTTCCACCAGGGCTGGTGGGATTGCTCTGCTCGCTCACAGAAGGGGGCAGTGAGGGCCAGCAAGGTGACCTTGCCCAAGGTCATGGGGCTGGCATGAGTAGAGTTGGGTTTGAAGCCAGGCTATTCAGCTCAGAATTGGGTCTTCCCCAGCTGCCGGAGGAGCAATTAGGGTCCTGGCTGTGCCTTTGGACCATAGTCAGATCCTCTGATGGTGGCAATAGGGCTCCTCAGTGCCACCTGCCATTCGGCTTTGCTTTTCTCTTCCTGCATCTGAGCCCAGAGTCGATTTCCTGAACCTCAAGATGGGGGCTCAGGGTTCTGTAGCTGAGGAGTCTGTACTTCTGTGCTTGAGCCCCTCACTCGGCTCTAAAGGCAGGGTCTCTGTTTCATTGGGAAACCTGATAGCTTTGCTTCCTTCTTTAATTCCTCTCTACTCACTTAGATACCAGCCGCCCCATGCACACAAATGTACACACATCCACACACGTGTCCGGGAGTTTGATTTCCCAAAGACTACCTGCTGGGAAGTCTGGGTCCCAAAGTCTCTTGAATGATCTTCCAGGATCTTGATCTCAGGAGCCCTCTCCTACCTTCCTCCTCTTTGGGAGAGATGGAGCTGTGTATCTCTGCAGGGGTGAACTGAGGTTGTGCATCCTGCAGGGGTGAGGCAGAACTGTGTGTCCCTGTCGGGTGAGGTAGAGCTATGTTTGCCTGCAAGGGTGAGGTGGGGCTATACATCCTGTAGGGGTGAGGTGTAGCTGTGTGTCCCTGCAGGAGTGAGGTGGGGCTGTACATCCTGCAAGGATGAGGTAATGTGTGTCCTTGCAGGGCTGAGGCAGGGTTGTGTATCCTGGAGGAGTGAGGTGGGACTGAGTCCCTGCAGGGCTGGCTGGAGTGAGACATGGCTGTACACCCCTGCAGAGATGAGGTAAAGTAGTTATGCACTGCAGCTGGGGGGGGGGTTAGGGGACTGGCAGGGTCATTGCTGTTATGGTGGTCCAGAGTACAGGTACCCCCAGGAACAAGGTGGGGTCATAACTGGCCTAGGTAGGAAGGTTGGAAACAGCAGTGGGGTGATTGGGCCTCCCTGCCTGTGGGATGCTGAGTAACTGGGCCTGGGTGTTGGATGGGCAGGAGAGGGGGGTACAGGTCAGGGTCTGAATACTGGACCCCAGGAGGTTTTAGCAGCAGGAGCAGAGCTCAGGACTGCTTCCGGGGCACTTGGCTCACAGGGGGAGAGAGAGAGTGGTCTTGGGGACCAGGCTGGAGGCAGAGAGAGGTGGGGTCAAAGTGTGTGGGCCCTGCGACAGAAGTAGGTGCAGTTTGGAGCCTGGCCTGGCCTGACTGAGCACAGAGGAGGAGCAGGGCCCTGTGAGGGCGCGGTGGTTATTGTCTGGGGAAGGACTGCAGGCCCATGCAGCAGATGACAGGCTTGTCCGTAACTTGAGTGGCAGCTGTCAGACAGCAGCCTCCCCTCCCCCAGCTCCTCTGCCGGGTCCAAAGAAAGGAAAACCCAAAATACTTTTTCTACCTTTGTCGGCAGGCAGGCATCCGGGAGGGTGAGCAGCGAGTCATCTGGTATTGTGTTCTGGGGCCCACACTCCCCCTTACATAAGCCTCAGAGTTAAAAATAAGCATGGAATTCTAATTCGCCTGCTCTGCCTGGGATGATGCCCAGCACCCCCCACTGGACCCCCAGCCCCAACAGGCAGGGGGCAGGGCACCCTCCACAACCCTGAAGAAGAAACAGAGATGAAGAACTATAGCACTAAGCTGGCACAGACTAGTGAGGGTACGAGCGTCTCCAGGGCCTTGGGCTCAGATCTGACTCTGAGACCCATTCAGAGGCTTCCAAAGGCTTCACCCCTGTTAGCACCAGAAACCCTGGCAGCCCACCACACTAGTTACCAGTTTTGATTTTATTTTTTGGGTCACACCTGGTTGTGCTCAGGGATTGATCTTGACTCTTTGCATTAGGAATCACTCCCGGAAGGTCTTGGGGAACCAGATGGGATGCTGGAAATTGAACCTAGGTTGACTGTGTGCAAGGCAAGTGCCCTACCCACTGTACTATCTCTCTGGCCCTATTGGTTCCCATTTTACAGCTCAGCTGAACCCCTTTCTCAGACCAATCCTAGAGAGCACCCACAAAGCTCACCCTTGTCCCCCACCCTCACCTCTGGCCATGCTGTCTTTTTATCAGAGAGGACATGAGGCCTCCAGGCAGGAGGAACCATGCCAGCAGCTAATCTTGCAGCCCTGGGGGTGTTGGATTAAGGTCGGGGTGACAGGTAGCTAGCTGCCCCCTACCCCAGGGCTCCCCAGCACATGGCCTCTGGTTGGAACTGGGACTTTCCACCCTGCACAAGTGGTGAGAAAGTTCTATTTTGCTGGCTTCATGGTAGGGGGGGAGGATCAAGAGAACGGGGGTGTGGGGGGTGGGTGGGGGGAGGCACCCCTGTGGGTGGCTTCTGCAAAAGTGACAGGAACAAAGGTATCCCCAAGTAGAATTCGTGCATGGCTCCTTCCCCTCCGCTCACCCCACCTGAGGTCAGCATCAGTCACTGTGTGGGTCCTCTAAGGATGCCTGGTGACCTTGAAGGCCGTGAGGGCCCAGACTGGCAGACTGACAGCACATAAAGCACTTTCCTTGGGGTGTTTCCCTACATCTCTGTGGCGCCCACTTTTGGGAGCCCAGGTCTTTTTTTTTTGGTTTTTGGGCCACACCCGGCGGTGCTCAGGGGTTACTCCTGGCTGTCTGCTCAGAAATAGCTCCTGGCAGGCACAGGGGACCATATGGGACACCGGGATTCGAACCAACCACCTTTGGTCCTGGATCGGCTGCTTGCAAGGCAAACACCGCTGTGCTATCTCTCCGGGCCCTGGGAGCCCAGGTCTTGAGGCAAAGGACAAGCAGCCGTGTGTCATGTCTTCCCCACACACTGTGACTGCGACTGTCTTCGAGGAAACCTATGAGAGCCAAAGTGGCATTAATAGTGGGGCTGTGGTTGGAGGAGGTAGGATAGGGGGATTCCCTGGCCCCCTCTACTGCCCCATTTGTGGAGTGGCCACTTCAGCCAAGGACCGAGAGGACACAGACCCTCAGGGTCTCCCATCAAGGGTCTGAGTAGAAGCACCCCCAGAGGCCCATGGTGAAAAGCTGACTAGTCTGGAGAGAAGTGGAAGGGCTGAGTGTTCAGCAGCACGGATGGACCAGCCAGGGCTGGAGGAAGGACACAAATGATAAGGGAGCCAGAGACAGGACAGTGGATAAGGTACTTGCCAGCACCACATAAGTATGCTCCTGCATTCTTTGAGTGATTCCTGAGCACAGAGCCAGGAGTGAGCTCTGGGCTGCTCTGGGTGCGGCCCAAACACAAATTCAGGTTCTGGAGCCGGAGCTTCCCTCCTCTCAGCTCGGGCATGTTCTCAGGGTGAACCCCCTGGCTTCTGTGAGTTCCCTATTCCTAGCCACTGATGCCCCTGCTTGGGCTGGAGCCCCTCACCTGCTGAGGTATGAGCTCTTGGTCTTAGAAGCCGAGACTGATGGGAATGAATCAGCACCCCCCAGTGTAGATGAGGGAACTGAGGAAGAAAGGAGAAAGGGAGGAAATGGGAGGCTCTGAAATTCAACCTCAGGGGAGCCCCAAAATGGATGAGCTGAGTCATAGTGGACCCCCACAACACCCACCCCCTCATGCACGAAGCAGCTCCCAAATCCCCTTACTCAATGGATGCCTCAGTCTTTCCCTCTGTGCAGTGGGCTTTGTGCATGGTCAGCTCACAGGCTCTGATGGAGCCCCAACTCCTGGCAGAAGGTGGAGCTGAACAGTTGTCTTTCCCTGTTGCAGCCAGTCTGATGGGGGAGGTGTCAGCTTATTAGTAGTAGACTGACAGCACCCACTGACAGGGGTTCCAGGATCCATAGTGGTTCCAGGGTCCTCAGGGGTTCTGGGGTCTTGCAGAGGTTCCTTAGGATCTTCAGGTATTCCATGATGTCTGCATGGATTCCGTGCATTTGCAGTATCGACCGATGACTCACTGCTGGGTGCTCTGAGAGGGGCCTGGCTACACCCCTGGGTCCCGGCATGGGGGGCTGGAGTGTCTCTGAGCTGGGCAGGCCCTGACCTGAGGCGGCTTCCGGGGGCTGATTTATCTGCTGTCACTCTGCAGCAGCCCCAGGGAGCTGCGGTCCCAGGGCGGGTGAGGGACCCCCACCCCCACCCCCAGCTGGAATGAGTCCGGCGGGAGGATGAGTTTGGTCATGCTCGGATTGTCAAGAACTGAAGACGAATCTTCTCTCTACAAACATTCCCTGTGGGTCCCAGACCCGCCGGCTCCCTGGCGGGGCTGTTGCACCTCCTGGGATGTCCCTGAAAAGTCACTCTTGCTCTGGGCCCCGGTGCCCCTCTCAGGCGGGTGCGGGAGCACCCAGCTGCTGGCCGGGAATGCCTCTGTGGTGTTCAGCAGGCTCCCTCCCCTGGCTTCATCCTGTCTATCCCCAGCTGGAAGAAAAGCCTCTTTAGAAAACTTCTGCCCTTTGGGGCAGTGAGGAAATGTGTCTCAGGAAATGACACTCCCGTTCTGGTGCTGCAGCCTGGGGTAAGAGGGCCTAAAGTTAGGACTTGGTCTGGGCCTCTGCTGCCTGGGACTCTCCAGACACCTACAGGACCAGCTTCCTTTGAGTTTGTTTGGGTCTAGAGTCCAGGCCTGGGATCATTTGATTTCAGGGATCATTTGGGTTCGGGCGACCAGATGGGATGATAGGCTTGAAACAAGGTTGGCCACATCCAAGACAAGTTCAGTAACTGCTGGGCTATCATTCTGGCCTGGAACTCAGTTTCCAGTCTGTGAAATGGGCCCAGATAACGTGTGTGTGTGTGTGTGTGTGTGTGTGTGTGTGTGTGTGTGAGAGAGAGAGAGAGAGAGAGAGAGAGAGAGAGAGAGAGAGAGAGAAAGAGAAAGAGAGAGAGAGAGAGAAAGAGAGAGAGAGAGAGAGAGAAAGAGAGAGAGAAAGAGAAAGAGAGAGAGAGAGAAAGAGAGAGAGAAAGAGAGAGAGAGAGAGAGAGAGAGAGAGAGAGAGAGAGAGAGAGAGAGAGAGATAGCGGGGACTCTCAGAATCATGATGCCTCTTGTACCCTACCAGCTTCGAAACCCCGGACTCAGAACCCTCCCTATCCTCCAGAGGAGCAGGGCAGATGCTTCCAGGCAGGCACCCTCTGCATCATCTGTCCATCTGTCCCTCCGCTCTGCCCCTCTGCTCCGCCCAGTGCCCCCAGCTGGGACTTCTCCATAGACCATTGCAAATCCCCAAGGGAGAGGGAATCACCCCAAGTTTAATCATTTTGATTTATTTGGGGGCCACACCCGACAGTACTCAGGCCAAAGCTGGCTTTATGCTGGGGTGTTGCTCCCGGCATTGCTGAGAGTGGGCGGGAGGGACCACAGGATGCTGGGGTTGGTCCCAGGACTTCCAGATGTAGAGCATATGATTAGCATTTGAGACCCTCCCTGGCCTTCGCCCGGAAAATGGAGGCTCATGGAAAGCGAGTGGCATTCCCCAGGTGCTTGGCCACACCCATGTGGAAAAGTTGGGGTACCCAGTCTGCCTTCACAGCAGCTCCAGAATAAGGGTGAGGGAGGTTGAGCACACCTCACCCCATGCCCCAGTGAATGGGAGAAGAGCGCTGAGCAGAAACCCCTCTCTTCTCTTGGCTCTCCCAAAGGGGGGTGTCTCTGGGGCTTTAGGGTGGGGCCCCCAGCCCGGTTAGTCACAGCCTGATCCCGGCATTGCTCTGTGAGGCTTTTCTTTTCAGGCTGCTCCCAGCTCCACTGGGGTGTCTTCCTCCCCCTGTAATCCCAGAGAGGGGGGTGGGTCACTGAGTCCTGCCTGGCATGGCGCCCATGGGCCCGCCCAGAAGCCGGTCACGAAGTTCAGTATCTGGGTGTGCTTCCTCGGTTCCTGGCTGCTGTCGAGTCAGATGTGCCTCAGAGCCCAGCTACAAACCCTGTGCTCCTGCTTCCCACCACTGTGTAGACTTGGCCAGGTGATTTCCAAGGAGGGCCCCATGCCAGGTGAATCCTGTCCTGCAGCCTCTGCTTTCTCCTGCCTCCAAGCCTTCCCTCTGATTCCAGGCTATTTCACACGCAAGTTTAAATGCTGCTCAGCACCCTTTCCCCTACTTTATTATTTTTATTATTTTTTGGGGGGAAAAATAGATAAGCTCACATAGAATCATGTGCATGTCTTATGATGTAGTTTGTTTGAATATTTGCAGGTAGGGCAAGTCACTGCTCTGTTATAGTATACAACGTGTTAAGAGGTCATATATATAAAAATTACACACATAAAAAATATATTTTTTGATCACACCCGGTGGTGCTCAGGGGTTGCTCCTGGCAGGCTTGGGGGACCATATGGGAGGCTGGGGATCTAACCAGGGTCTGACCAGGGTTGGCCGCATGCAAGGCAAATGCCCTACCACTGTGCTGTCACTCCGGCCCCTTTCCCTTACTTTAAGTTTTCACTTAAAATTAAATTTTAATTTTCACTATTTAAATTTTTGCTTATTTGTTTTGGGGCCACACCCAGTGATGCTCAGGGCTTCTCCCTGGGGACCATGAAGAATGACAGAGATAGAACCCAGGTCAGCCATGTGCAAAGATGCACCCTTCCTACTCTGGTCTCCCCTTCTACATCTCTAACCCAGAGGCCTCTGGGGCCTGGTGTTTTTTTTGGGGGGTCGAATCCAAAGGACACAGGACTGTTTTCAGAGCATTGCAAACCAGACCCACCCCCAACCCCCTAGTGTCCCATCAAACAGTTGAGGACCAGTCTCATCATCTGGTTGGAGATCCCATCCTGGAAGGGCCCTGAGCAGTTTGGGAGTTGTGTGATTTTTTTTTTAAATTTTGGGCCACACTCAGCAGCATTCAGGGGTTACTTCTGGCTCTGCACTCACAAATCATTCCTGGAAGACTTGGGGGACAATATGGGATGCTGGGGGTCGAAACTGGGTTGGTTCTAAGTCAGCAGCATGCAAGGCAAACTGTGGTATCACTTCGGCTCCTAGTTTGAGAGTTTTAAAGAAGTTCCCAATTCAAAATGGGTCCTTCACACATGTCATTCTCAGGAATGACAAAGAGAATGGACTGCCCTGACATGGCAAACTCTAACACATCCTTCAATACCCAGTTTAGATGCCCCCTCTGTTGGATTAACTGGTTTCCATTCTATTCGGGATATTCCTTCTTTGCCTGTGCTTGTTACTCACTGGATGGAAACACCTTTGGATTGAAGCACCTTTTGGACTGGTGCCTTGGACCACCTATTCTCCTCCCTTGGGTGTGGTCTTTGGGGTCCCCATAAAGCCCCACCCCCATCTCATCCCATACCCCATCTCTGGGAGAAACTTTTTTGCAGTTTTGGTTTTCCACAGGAAGTCTGCCTGCAGTATCTATTTTGCTAGTGAGCAGAAGGCTTGCAGTGGAAGTCCTCGAACCTGGGTCTTTTTGATTTGTTTTGTTTTGGGGCCACACCAGGTGATGCTCAGGGATTACTGCTGGCTATGTGCTCGGAAATCGCTCTTGGCTTTGGGGGACCATATGGGATGCCAGGGATCGAATCCAGATCCATCCTGGGCCAGCCACGTGCAAGGCAAACCCTACTGCTGCGTTATTGCTCTGGTCCCCTGGAACCTGTTTTATCTCCATAAATGTGTGTAGATTATTTTTGGTGTTGTCCTTTGCTTCCAGACTTGTGTCTGCCCAATGTCCTGGGGTTGGGCCATGAGACTTCCTTTTCCCCTTACCCTAGGACTTCGTTTGGTCCAGTTCACCTTTTGGAATCCTCTGGGCCACATGAAGCTCTAAGTTGATCCTGTCCCACTTGCCTTTTTCCCAAGGGGGAAAGTTGAGACCCATTAGGATGGTGGGAACTTTTTTTGCCTCACTTGAGGTCCCACAGCTGGGAACTAGGAGCCCCTTCTCTCTAGGCCCCCAAGCCTGTCCTGGGGCAGATGTTGGCCTAAACATGGTGGCTCTTCTGCCCCACAATGAAGTCATCCTGCAGAGCCCAGCTTGCCTCTAACCTCGGTCTTCCTTCTCTCTCCGCAGCCCATGACCTCCCTGCCAACAAAGCCTCTGCGGCACAACCTGGCAGCCACTTGCAGTGCCTGTCCGTCCACTGCACAGACGACGTGGGCGATGCCAAGGCCCGAGCCTCCGTGCCCACCTGGCGCTCCCTGCATTCTGACATCTCCAACAGATTCGGCACCTTCGTGGCTGCTCTGACTTGAATGAACACGACTCGCCCTGTCCCCCACCAGGCCCTTTTGTCCCCTGGTCTGCCACCTCCACTCCTCTCCTTGGCCTCTCCAAACCCCCACCCCTGACCCCTATCCTCCACCCCACTGCTCATTTGGAAGGGCCACTATTGCTGAGTGGATGGCTTATTTTTCTCCTCCCTAGGTTGGTACCTGCTTAGTGGCATATGGACCGGAGAGGGTTAATTTAAAGGGGGGAGGGGAACTTCAAAAACATTTTTTTAAAAAAGAAATTTGTCTGCCACAGTACGTTACCAGTGTTTACCCTTCTGCAGTTACAAAACCTTTGCTTACGTCTTTTTCCTGCTAGAGAATTCCCCCTCTTTTTTTTTTTTTCTGTAATCTTGGCATACTTTTTTTTTTAGATGACCTCTTTCCTTGTTTTATTTTTATGCTGCTGTATGTCCAAGTATTGTTATTTCATAATAAGACAAGAGTTGCTTTCCTCTCTTTATTTTTTTTTTAAAAAAAAAGCTCTTCTCCCCCCCTTTTCTTCCTCTTCCACTCTTCTCCTTGCCTTTTCCTCTTTGCTCTCTCCCCCTCCATTTTTTTTTTTTTTTTGCTTTGTTCACTGCTTATTAAAATGGAAATCCTGAAGAATAGTCGTCTGGAATATTGCCGGGTGAAAGTCGGCTTGTCATCACCACTTGTAGATCGACACCCAACTGTCCTTAGGCACACAGGAGTCTAACAATGAAGGGTCCCCCTTCCCACCCCCATCCCTCACTTAGGTGTTCGGCCTGGGATGTTGTTTCGTCTGCTCCCCAAGAAACATGATAAATGCTCATTCCTACAAACACATATGTGCAGCCTCCACTTGCCTCTGTGGGTGGAGAGATGGTCTCTCTGTCCTGCATGTGGGCTGGAGCCTGGATGGCCCCAGCGGAGTTCTTGTTCTTTCCTGAGCTTTTGCGCTGTGACCAGGGGTCAACTGATCATGCTGTGCTGAATAACCCGAAGTACAAGAAGGACCCTGTCCTTCTAGCTTGTGGAGCTCCAGAGATGGGGGTGTTTGGGGCTCTGGTTTCTGCTGCAGCCAGACCTGGAGATCTGGGGGGAAGGGAGGTTTGGAGGAAAAATTCTCAGCCTTGACCATTGCTAACAGCCTCTCTTGGCTTGGCACAGAGGAAAGGGCAGGAGGAGGAGGAGGGATGGGGCCTGCCTCTATTTCTCCTTTTGGGTCCCTAGTTTTCATCCACTAATGTGGGGCCTTTAGCCTTGGGCAGCATCTTTCTCCCTTCCTGCCCACCAGTCCTGGGAAGATAAGGCCTTCCCTCACTAAGCACTTTTTAGAGGGAACCCAGACTCAGCCAGCTCTGCCTCCTGCTTCTTACCCAGAGTCTGGGTAGATACACTTGCAGGAGTCTCCAGAGAGAGAGAGAGAAAGGGAACCCTAGACAGGACTTTCAATGACTGAACCTGGTACAGGACAGACCTGGAACCAGTCCTTTGGATGTGACAGTACCAAGTACCCAAGGCTCTGCACAACTCCCAACTTCCCTGAGAGTAGACGAGGGATGGCAGGACAGATGGTTCAGCAGAGAGGGGGTCTTGGAGACACAGAGGTGCCCTTCCAGGACAGGGATCTCTGGAGGCCTGGCAGAGGCAGAAGTGGACATCTTTGGGTGTTCTGATGCCTGAAAGTGCTTGGATGTCTCCTGAGAGTGGGCATGGAAGGATCCAGAATCCAGAGTCAGAGAAGAGGCTTGCGTGGGTTCTTGGCCCCTGACGGGTGACTTGTGTTTTCTGTCATTTTCAAAGGAGTGTGCTTACAAATAATCCAGCCCAGCCCCCACCTAGTCCCCCTTATCTTGGGAGTGTATAGACCCAGCTTTTTTTTTTCCCCTAGCAGTGACCCAAAGGTTTTGGGCTCACCCTACAACACCCACATGTTTTATTTCTAAGAACTTTGCTGCAAAGCGAGAATTACCCCCCTCTTAGTGGCTCCAGCCTAAGGTGTTGATTGGGGCTAGGAGAGTCTAATCCTGTGACCTTCCCTTTAGGGCAGGGGGAAACAGGTGGGGTGAAGGGATCAGTGAGAGGCGGGTGCCCACTCAGTCCTGGTTCTGCCACCCAGCCCCTACCCCCAAAGAAAGAAAAGGGGAGAGAATTCCCCCTTCCCACTGGCTGCAGGAAAATCAGCCTTCGTCTGAGCGAGCCTCTCCCGATTCCACCAGGGACAAGCGGTTTGAAAAAGGCCTTTTTTTGTGTTGAAACGGGAATGAATTTTCTTTTATTGCTTAAGACTGGGGAGCAAGGGAGCTTGACTTCTGCTGGACTCACCATAAACTGGGGGTGTCTATGTGTCAGGGAGGGGTGAGGGCATTATCACCACTTGGTTCTCAGCTCAAGGTGGTCCCAGCCACCTTGGAAAGCCCTGACATTTTCCACGTGTTTGCTCCCCGTGATCCCCGATGGAAGAGCTTTAAGAATAGTCCTAAGCAAAAATAAATAAATAAATAAATAAATAAATAAATAAATAAATAAAAAGGGTGCTATTTTATTCAATTTGGTTGAATGGAGGGAATAAAGGCAAATTAAAAACATGCCCAGCCCAAGAGAGACTCCCAGCAACGGCGACGGGCCGCAGAGCTAATGCTTCAGGAAGGGAAACGAAAATGTTCTTGCACATGTAAAATATGGAAACTTAAACTCTGCTGTGTGTTAGGCAATCCTGTCATCTTTTTTGACTCTTAAAAGAAACTTCATTTCTGAGATGCTTGGTTGGAAGACTGTGACGATAGCTCATGAAATTGAGTGTTATTTTTTTTCTTTCTTTTTTAAAAAAAATATGTAAAGTGCAGTCTTCTGTATTCCTGCATATTGTATATACCTGTATATGTTTTCCTGAGCAGCTAAATAACAATAAATATGACGTTAATGGTGAGTGTGGTATGTTTGTGGGCGGGGTTGTTTTCATTTCTCGGTCCCCTCCAAGCCCTCCCCTTTGTTCTGTGAGGTTTTCATGTCATGGGGGTCTGACAAGTGTGAATATGTGTGCATGTATGTACCGATGTGTGTACACATACATGTCCTGTGTTGATGGTGTTCTAAGTAGTGAGGCTTCAGAACAGTAGCCGTATTGACATTTGAAGCTGGATAGTGTGTGTGTGTGTGTGTGTGTGTGTGTGTGTGTGTGTGTAAGGGGTGGGAAGCTATACTGTGCACTGTACCATCTTAATCACCACCGATTTTATTTTTTAATTTGCACAATGCTGGGAACTGGACCCAGGACCTCACTCCTGCAAGATAAGAGCTCTACTGCCGAGTGTGGGAAAAGTTTTTCTCGTAGTTCGCATCTTGTCATACACGAAAGAACCCATGAAAAAGAGAGGCTTTTCTCCCCTTCTCTGAGTGTGGGGAAGCAGAGCAACAGCACCCCATTTCTTACACATCACACAATCCCCAAGGCAGAGAGGAAAGTTTTTGAATGTTTGACGTGTCGAAAAAGCTCCGGCAAGGCATGCACCTCACCAGACACCAGAGGACACACACTGGAGAAGAACCATATAAATGTACCCATTGCGGGGAAAATTTCTCTCATAGATCCAACCTAATCAGGCACCAGAGAGTTCATACAGGAGAGAAGCCCTACACCTGTCATGAGTGTGGAGACAGTTTTTCTCACAGTTCCAATCGGATTCGTCACTTGAGGACCCACACAGGAGAGAGACTCTATAAGCCTCAACTCCTGTCCTGCATTCTGGTATCATTCTTTTTTCAGGGGGAGGGGGCACACTTGGCGGCACTCAGGAGTTACTCCTGGCTCTGTGCTCAGAAGTTGCTCCTGGTAGGCTTGGAGGACCACATGGGATGCCAGGTAGCGAACTCAGGTTCGTCCTGGATTGGATGCATGCAAGGCAAATGCCCTACTGCTATGATATCTCTCCAGCCCCATCATTAGCAGCATCCTTGATCTCCACCCACTGTGGCCAGAATTCCTCTTCTTCTTCCTCCCCAGCAGTAATGTGGAGTTCTGGGTCTACCCACTGCCCTATATCCCTGCCACCTCCAGCTACCAGATGGTGCAGGAGGAGGGAGGCAAGAGTTTGGGAGGCTTGGCAAGCATTGGAGATGTATAGAGGGCCCAGAACTCAGATCCTAGGAAATTCCCTGCTCTCAGAGTGGGCAGAGGAGCCAACTCCAGGTCAGGTGAGTGTCAGACCCTCCATGGGTAGAGTGGGGGACAGTAGTTTAACTGTCGCCTCTATTTCTGTTCTCTATGTGGAGGCAGGTCCCCAGTGCCAGCAGGTCCCAGAGCACCAGCCTTGTCCCAGGCCACCCTCCTCTCCCGTAAGGCGATGCTAACCTCAAGTCACTTACAACTTCTATTAGCACCTTCCCTACCACCTGCTTTGTAAATTTGCTTCTTCGATGTTTGAAAAGGGTCCCTTGGGGATCCTGTCCACCCACTCAAGGAAGCTTGCTAACTCTGTACTTTCCGTCTTAGGCTAGATGGCTTCGTCAGCACCCTTCACTCTTACCTGACCCTGAATCCAAACAGGACCGGTCACCTTTGACTCCCAGCCCACCCCAGAAGAGAGGGTCTAGGTCGGCTCTAAGTTGCTGTGAAATGGGAAGAGGAGCAGGGAGAGAAGAGGAAGGGCTGATGAATAAAGAAGGGAAGTGTGTTCATTGGGTGTAGAGGCAGACAGACAGTCTCCCCCAGAAGTTATCCTGGAAGCGCCCCCTCCCCACGCATGGATACCTGAGCCTGTTGTACCAAAGTTCCCTCCCATCACCAGCCTCCCACCATCAAGAGTACTCACTGAGCTGGCAAAAGTTGAAGAATGACTTCTAGCAAATTCTCCACCACTTGAGGCTTGGACACTGGGTCCAAACCTGGAGCGGGAGACCCCCAATTAAGAAGCAGGCTCGGGCCCGGAGAGATAGCACAGTGGTGTTTGCCTTGCAAGCAGCCGATCCAGGACCAAAGGTGGTTGGTTCGAATCCTGGTGTCCCATATGGTCCCCCGTGCCTGCCAGGAGCTATTTCTGAGCAGACAGCCAGAAGTAACCCCTGAGCAACACTGGGTGTGGCCCAAAAACAAAAAACAAAAAACAAACAAACAAACAAAAAACAAGAAGCAGGCTCACCCACTCTCTGAGCCTCAGTTTCTCTGGGTGGGAAGTGGTATTTGAGTGTTATCGGCCCCGCTGAGTATAATGTAGGTCTCAGGAGAGTGGGCAGTGCCAAGTTCCTTCTGACACTAGGCAATTTCACCCCTCTGGTCTGTGACAGGAAGCCCTCCCAGACTTCCCCCAGCCAGAGGGACATGGCCGAGATCTGACCCGCTGAAGGGATGCCAGAGTTCGTCCAGGTGCTGACGCCAAAGGTCCCGGGTAGGGAACTCAGTTGATTTTACTTCTGCTCCCAAGACTTGCTGCTGAGTGCCTGGGTCCGAGCGCAGACATGTACCTGCCACATCCTGGGACTCGGTGGTCCAAGGCACATTGTAGATGACTCTTGTCCCAGTGAATTCTTCAGATGGGCCTGTATTGGGGTGGAACATCATTGTGCTGATGAGGAAACAAGCTCAGGGAGATGAAGTGCCTGAGGATGTCTGCGGAGAAAGATCTGAGCCCAGTTGGAACTGACATCAAGGCTCATCCTCGCCCCCAAATCCTCTGACTACTACCTTGGGAAATGAGAGGAAGGAAGCGATTAGTTGGACAGTTGCAAGTGAAAGGAACATGCTCAGAAACTGATGATGACACAAGGGATAATATTTATCCTTTCAAGAATCCAAAGACACAGGAACTCCACATGAGGAGCTCAGAGAAGGTTTCCTCCTGGAGGTCCTATGCAGATGGGCTTTTGCAGAGTAAGAGCTCACTCTATTCATTCTAGCATATACACTGACCCTCATTTGGCAGAAGATTTTTCTTTTTGTTTTCAAACTTTTTTCTAGGGGCCAGGGAGATAGCATGGAGGTAAGGCATTTGCTTTCCATGCAGAAGGTCATTGGTTCGAAACCTGACATTCCATATGGTCCCCTGAGCCTGCCAGGAGCAATTTCTGAGCATGGAGCCAGGAGTAACCCCTGAGCACTGCCGGGTGTGACCCCCCAATTTTTTTTCTTCCTTTGATTTTTAAAATTTTATCTACATGCAATAACATACATGTGTTAGAATTTGAGACCTTAAAGGAGATTCTATATTCACTTTAATTTAAAAAAAAACCTCTTAACTTTTAAGGTCCATGCCAGAGTGACAGTGGTGTCTGATCTCATTCAGTACCCAAAGAGGAGAAGGAAGGAGAAAAAATAACGGGTATTAATTTTGGACTTCTGGGAGGCTGTGGCTTGCTGTTGATGAAGGAATTTGTTGTTTGTTTTTTTTTAGGGGGCGGGGCACAACTGACCGTGCTCAGGGGATACTCCTGGCTCTTCGCTCAGATGTCGCTCCTGGCAGGCTTGGGGGACCATATGGAATGCTGGGACTTGAACCTAGGTTTATCCTGGATCGGCTGCATGCAAGTCAAATGCCCTACCGCTGTGCTATCTCTTCTGCCCCCAATGAAGAAATTTGTATCTCAGCAGGTTTGGGTACTGGAAGGATTAGGAAAGAGCTCATCATGGGAGATGGGATGGGACATCATTTTGGAGGAACTCCATAATCTCTGCAGGCTGTCTCTGAGAGTGGAAAGGGGTGCTCCCACAGCAGCTGGGGTATCTCAAAGATCAGCCCTTCCATGTTTGAGGGAGAGGGCTTGGCTATACCTGGTTGTGCTCAGGGAGCACTTTTAGTGGAGCTTAGGGAACCCTATGTGGTATTGGGATCAAACCAGGATCGGCAACATGCAAAGCAAATAAAGCCCTTAACCCCTGGACCACACCTCCAGTTCTGATAAAGTCCATGCTAGGACCTTATTAAGCTCTGTCCCCAGAGAATAATTCTGAAACAGAAACCAAGAAGATATATGGACTCTTGGTGCTGTTGGTTTGGGTCTCACTTGTTCCTTTTCTGCAGAGGAAGAACAACAGCACCATGATGATCCCTAAGATGACAAGGACTTGGTGGCCAAGGCCTCTTGGTCTTGTTCTTATGTTTTTACAGCTTGAGCCACAAGCTTCAGACATATCCTTGGGTAACCTTGGGTACCCTCCACTTTGCTCTGTGACACCCCGTTTTTAAGACATGTAGAGAAAAGCTGGCCCTGGGAGAAAGGGAGGGATAGGATTAGGGTATCACTGCACTGGGGCTTCCCCAACTTCTAATGGGAGTATCTTAAAGTTAGTCTGGGCTGGGGATCCCACAGAGTGTGGGGATTGGGGAAGACCTGGTGGTCTTCAGTTAGGATGTATCTTGCACTCCTAGGGTAAATAGGAAGGCAGATCAGGTACAGGCCCTGGAGTCCTGAGTCTTGCCTTTCTGGGCCTTAGTCTCCTCATCTGTGGGCTGGGGCAGGGACTTGACTGCAGGCCCATAGCTGGAGCACACTGAATGCCCAGAGCTGTCCTGCCCAGGATAGTGGCTGTGAACCCAGTATGGCTCTTGGACCCTTGAAATACAACCAGTTCTGGGCCAGAGATAAGGTAGAGGGGCTAAAGTGCTTGACTTGCAACAGGCTGATCTGGGTTTGGTCCCTGGCATCCCCTATGGCATGCTGAACCCTGCTAGGAGTGATCCCTGTTTGGAGAGCCAGGATTCAGCCCTGAACACTACTAGGTATGCTCCCCTCAAATCAAAACAACAGGCAGACAAACAGAATAAGCCAGTGCAAACAAACATAGTTGTGCAAGTATAAGATGGGTTTTAAAAGACTCAGTGCAGGGGACAGAGTAATAGCACAATGGTAGGGAACTTAACTTGCATGCAGCTGACCTGGGAAGGACCCAGGTTAGATCTCCAGTATCCCATATGGTTCCCTGAGTCTTCCAGGAGCGATTTCTGAGTACAGAGCCAGGAGTAACCGGATGTGTCCCCAAAACAAAAACAAACGAACAAACAAAAAGACTCACTGTGAAAATGTGAGTCGAAGAAATTCACCCTATAAATTGACCATGAATTGGCCACATGCAGAAATGCTCAATTTTGTATATACTTTATAAAGCAGCCATAAAAAGAATCTCACCGATTTCGTAATACTACGGTGGATATTAGTTTTCCAAGTCACCACCACCTCAGTGGCCCCTTTTATTGCTGCCAGTGGCAGTGTGTGGCTCATCCGGGAACTTGAGCAGCTTCTCAGCTCAGAGCCGAGCCAGCAGCCAGGCAGCTACAAGGGGCTTTTTGCTGCAGGAGTCTCGGCCAGAGAATGATGGAGACCAGCGAGCTGGCAGCAGAACTTGCCTCCTAGGAGCTGAGTGACCCTACCTCACTGGCTCCTTATTTAGGCTGTTTCCTGCAAACCAGGAACTCCACAGCACCCGGGGGTGGGGGTGGGGGTGGGGGGAGCTGGCTGATTGTTTTTGCACAGCTAACAGGATCAGCTGCTAAGACGAGCCTCCTGGGATGGAACGACAGAGTGACTTGCTGGTCTTATTCTGGACACTGTGACCTAATCACAGGGTGACCCCCCTGCTTCTGCTGTGTCCCCTTGTCCCAGATGAGCCTTCAACTTCAACCATGCTGAAGTGGGAGGTGAGGGTCTGTCTCCTAGGGCACTGCTGTTTGGGGGGGCTATGTTTAGGGATATTTGATGTGACCCCCCCCCAAATGTGACATCTCACACGTGTTCACTATTTCTGTTGGACAGTCACACTGAGAGTTGCCACTGAATTGTGCCCTGTGGCACTTGGCTTAGGCTGAGGAGCCAGTGGAGATAAGTGCTGGACACCCCTAGGTAGAGTGCTATAGGTCTCTGAACCTTCTGTCCCATGGATCTGGCAGCTATTTCAAGTAGCCTGGGGAGATGAAGGGAGATGAGGTGAGTCGTTTCTTCCCTGTGCTTGGCTACAAGAGGGGCCAAATTCCTGACACAGAGACAGCAGGGCTGTAGAGGGCAGGCCCAGTCTCCCCTAGCAAAGCCAGAAGTGTCTCTGGGCCTCAGTTTTCCCTTTTGTGAAATGAAGGCAAAGGACTCCTGAACTGTCCACTCAAGGTTCCTCTCAGCGCCTCAGTTTCCCCAGCAAAATATGGGCTAACAAGTGCCTGCTCAGGGCCCTCCCCACTGCCTGCTCCCTGAAGAGAGAGGGAGGAAAGAGCGAACAGGATATGTGATTTCCAGACGGTGTTGAGGGACACCCTGGTCTGTTACAAGGTCCTGTCCAGCCGAGGTGAGTCTTGCCCACAGAAGAAGGGGTTCAGGAGATGGAAGGATAGCATAGCATAGGGCATTTACCTTCCACCAGCCGATCGGTTCAATCCCCGGCATCCCATATGGTCCCCTGAGCTTCCCAGGAGTGAATTACGAATGCAGAGCCAGAAGTAACCCTTGAGCCCACCCTCCTCCCCCCAAAAGAGAGGGGTTCCCACACTCTCAAGATCAGACAGGTTTGCATCCTTAGTTTCAGGGGCTAGAATTAGGGGAGAGGGAGGCTGAGAGCCAGGCGTACTGGAAGTTAGGTTGGCCAAGTGTTTGTGCCTGGTCCATAGAAAAGCTCAGAACCCCCTGTGGGAGATTCACAGGCTCATGTCTAACTGGCACCTTTGCCCAAGACATGCATGGGACACATGTCTTTTCCTCAAAGGCTGGGAAGACCTGTGTGTGCCAGCATCAGCTGGGGGCACCAGGGAGGAACAGGGGGCCCATTCTGTGAGTGGGAGGTGAAAGGGAGAAGGCAGGAACTGGTGGCCTCAAACCCATCTGTTCTAGCTCCTGTTCATTGCCCCTGGATCCTCTCTCAGCCTCAGTTTCCACATCTGCAAAGTGGAGCCAATTCTAACATCCCTCTCAAAGACATCAATATGCAAGAGGATAGGAAACTCCACCCAGAGCTGCCCTGAGCAAACACTCCTCTATGTCTGCTGTTGGGGGCTGCTGCACAGATGCCTCAGTTTCTCCCTTTGCTGTGTGATAAGAACAGGAAGTGCTCAGGAACTGAACTGTTGCTCTGGGCAGGGCTGCCTGAAGCATCAGGTGATGTGACCAATTAGTTTAGAGTGGCAGGGCTGGCCAAGGCAGTTCCTGTTCCTGGGGAGGAAGTTGAGGCTCAGAGGTCTCCTGACAGCTAACCACAGCAGGTTCTCATCCAGGGACCCTTGAAATGTCCTTGCATTGTACACAAGGCCACAGCAGCTCCCATTTGGGCCTATGAGGATCAGAGAGGCATAGCAACTTCCTTGGGGTCACAGCCTGTTGTGGCAGAACCTGGATCCCGGATCTTCTTTTGACTATTCCCTATACTGCTTTTGGGGTTGTGTCTCATGCCTTCATCATCCCAAGAACACTCTGCTCCTGGCCAGGGACACAGTGGGCCTCATGGGTAGCTCTTTGTCAAGAAGATGAGGGAGAGGGAGGCGGGTTTCATGTGCATCAGCCCCTCACCCTGGAGAGCCTGGCGGTGCAGTCCTCCTGCAGTCCCTCAGATCTCACCTTCCTGTGGGGTTGCTGTGGGGCAGGGGCTAGAGAGGGCTGGGCCTTTGTCCCCGCTATTATAGTCTTGCTGACCCCCTGGCAGCCTCCCCATGCAGTGCAGCACATTCTTCCTGGGCCTCCAGAGACCCCTAAGCCACCCCCTGAGCAGACCCGTCCTCCCAGCCTTTGTCCCAGGAGGAACCCTCAGGAGTTCTGAGCCCCCCAGGACAAAGGGCTCATTGAGGCGACTCAGAGGGGCAGAGAGGCGGAGCCGGTGGAGGGTCCTGGACTGATTGACAAGAGCTGACAGGGCTCAGGGCCCAAAAGCCAGGGCCGAAGCAGGTTCAAATCCTGCTGCTGCCACTGCTGCTTGCACACCCCAGTCGCATGGGTCAAGTGGGGAATGAGTGTGGAAGGATGGAGCAGGCCCGAGTGCATCTAGAAGGCACATTGTCGCTACAGCAACCAAGGCTATATCTTCCTTGGAACCCCCACTATGCTCTCAGCTGTGCTTTCAAACCTGGGATAGGAAGAACCGAAGAAAGCAGGGGGTGGAGCAGGCACTTTACCAAGTGTTTGGGGACTCTCCAGGGGGCTTCATCAAAGATCAGAAGCCTCTGGAGGGCCTGGAGCGATAGGACGACAGGGAGGGCCTCTGCCTTGCATGCTTTGTACACAGGATCCATCCTCAGCATCCCAGATGGTCCCTTGAGCCTGCCAAGAGTGATGCCTGAGCACACAGCCAGGAGGAAGCCTGGAGGACCTCTGGGTGTAGCTCAGAAACAAACGAAACCCAGAAGATAGTGGGATTCTCTTTCTTTTTTAGGGGGGCAACTCCTAAAATAAGGATTCTCCCCCAGGCACTTGAGTTTAAGAAGAGCTTCCTATGTTTAGAGTCTTTTTACAATTCAAGTTGTACAGAAAAATCTCCCTTCTCAGGTCACTCACTCACTCACTCACTCACTCACTCACTCACTCACTCACTCACTCACTCATTGAAAGACTCATTCATTCACTCGCTCAGCAGATTTTTATTGTGCCAGCACTGCTTCAGGCTTTGGGGACCCAGTAGGAGAGAATCAGCTTTTGCTCCCAGGAGCTCAAGCTTGGGTGAGTTAGGTGAGATCAGTCCTCACATCTGTACATGCTTGGGGCCTTGTGAAAGCATCAAATCCTACAATCATCCACCTGTCCACCCCAGCTAGTATGGCCTAACTCCCTTTCCATCTTGGATTTTTCTTCTCCTCTTCTCTTCAGCCTCTTCCTCCTCCTCTTCTTGTTCTTCTTTTTCTTCTTTTTCTTCTTCTTCCTCCTCCTCTCCTCTTTCTTCCTTCTTTTTCTTATTTTCTTCTTTTCTTCTTCCTTCTCAGTCTTCTTTTTCCCATCTTCTTTTCTTCTTCTTTTCTTCTTTTTCTTCATCTTTTCTTCTTCTTCTTTTTCTCTGTCTTCCTCTTCTTCTTCTTCTTCTTCTTCTTCTTCTTCTTCTTCTTCTTCTTCTTCTTCTTTTTCTCTGTCTTCTTTTTCCTCCTCCTTCCTTCTCCCTTCCTTCTTCCTTCTTTTCTTCTTCTTTTTCTTCCTTCATTCTTCTTTTCCTGCTCATCCTCTTTTTTTTCTTTCTTTTTTTTTTTTTTTTTGGTTTTTGGGCCACACCCGGCGGTGCTCAGGGGTTACTCCTGGCTATCTGCTCAGAAATAGCTCCTGGCAGGCACGGGGGACCATATGGGACACCAGGATTCGAACCAACCACCTTTGGTCCCGGATCGGCTGCTTGCAAGGCAAACACCGCTGTGCTATCTCTCCGGGCCCTTTTTTTTCTTTCTTGATCTTCATTTTCTTTTTCTCTTTCTCCTCCTCCTCCCTCTCCTCTTTCTTTTCCTTCTTCTCCTCCCTCCCCTCCTCTTTCTTCTCCTCTTCTTCCTTCTCAACCTCTCTCTTTCTTTTCTCCCTCCTCCTTCTCCTCTTCCTTCTCCTCCTCTTCCTTTTCTTTTTCTTCCTCTTCCTCTTCTTCTCTCTTCCCTTTTTCCTTTTAGTCACCGTGGTTTGCAATCCTGCTATTGAGGGGATATCACACATATCATTTTATCTATTTTCAGACCCAGTTCTTGTCCAGAGTGATCACTTCCCCCTTTATTGTCATAATGGTCTCTGCCTTAACTGCACTTTCCAGGATGGCATTTTTAAAATAAAAATCTTCTGAAGGCCTGTTTCTTGAGGGGCAGGGGCCATGCCTGGTGGTGCTAAGGGGTTTCTGGGACCGAAGCTAGGGTGTTGGGCAGGGATGAGGAACTACGTGGTCCTGGACTCAGACACAGGGACTCCCATTTGCTAGGCCAAGCAGCAGCAACTGGAGGCATAGTAACAGTTTCCAGATGAGTTGCCTTTTGTGGGGGATTCAGGGCAGGGTCAGGGAACTGTGGTACCTCTTGGAGGGGGGTTAGAGTTAGTTCTAAGGAGGGGTCCACAATTCTGTTTTGGGGCTGGAGTGATAGCACAGAGTAAGGCACTTGCCTTGGACTCGGCCAACACAGGACTGACTCTGGTTTGAATCCCATATAGTCCCCAGAGCCTGCCAAGAGTGAATTCTGAACACAGTGCAAGGAGTAATCCCTGAGCTCCACCGGGTGTGACCCAAACAAACAAAAATCAAAAAACAAAATTCTGTTTTCTGGGTCAAGTGCTAAACCCCAAAGCAGGACACTGTCCCACCCCCAGCTGCTGGTCCCAGTGGTTTTTGGACCTCCAGACTGGGCATCCAGGGAGGACCTGGGGAAACCAGAGTTCTCTGTTCTGAGTCCAAACTTGGTTTGTCCAATTGACCTGCCCATGCTAGGGGCTTATAATTTTGTGGGCCCAGTGCAGAGTGGAAATGCGACCCCCCTCGGAAGGACAATGTCATCACCAGGGGGCCCAATCTGGGGGGTTTCTTTCTGGTCCTGGTGTTGGTTTCTTTGTTTTTCTAATTAGTCCTTTCACGTAGTTCTCCGGAAAGAAAAATTTAATTTTCCCGTTATGCGCCCGTCTTTCGATTGTGCAAGGCCAGTTTTAAGTCCCTGTGGAAAAGTCTTTTGTTCAAGTGCACAATCATGAAGGAGCGTTTTCTCATGTGTGGACTCCATAAACTCACAAGGAGAATCTGGAACCAGAGTGGTGGAAAGGCAGCTCAAAAGGAACTCCATGGAATTTTTTTTTTTTTTTTTTTTTTGGTGCTAGGAGCTACTTCTGTTTCGTGCTGAAGGATGATGTCCCACAGTGTTGGGGATGCCCTGGGCTTCCTACATGCCAAGCATGTGTTCTAATTCTCGAGCCTGCTCCAGGAAGAACCTTCTGGATTTTTTGGTGGTGCTCAGGGGTTATTCCTGGCTCTGCACTCATGAATCACTCCTGACAGGCTCAAGGGACCATATAGGATGCCAGGGATGGAACCCAGGTCAGTGGTGTTCACACACTCTCCCTCCCTCTGCTCCTCCTTCCCCTCTTTCCCTTTCTCCTTCCTTCCCCATCTCTCCCTTCCTTTCCTCCATCTGCCCTTCCTCTTCCCCGCTTCTCCTCCTTCCCCTCCTTTCTCTCCCTCCTTTCTCCTTTCTTCCAACTCCCTGTTTCCCTCCTGTTTCTCTTTCTTGCTTCCTTTTCCTCCTTCACTCCCTCCCTTCTTCTTCCCTCTCTGGCTCTTTTCCTCCTTTAATCTCTCTCCCTTTTCCCCTTTAGACATCCTCCCCATTTCTTTCTTCTTTTTTCTCTGCCAAGTTCTTGCAGACCTGGGTCAGTTGACTCAGCACCACGTCCAGGTGAGGTATCTCCTCAGGAGACGCCATCATTTCAGGGATGAGGCAAATGAACCCAGAACATTGAAATGACTCTCCCAAAGCTGCTGTAAATGGGGGTATGAAGTTTGAACTCAGGCTATTTATGGGTCACCCTATATATGGGCCCCTGATCCACAGGATACTGCTACAGGTACCATGCTCACACCTCCATATTCTTGTCCTTTTGTTCCCTATCCCTGCTTCCAACGTAATGAGCTCCTATTCATCCTTCAGAACCCCGCTTAAATGGTCTTTTCTGTTAAGTCACCAACAAGGAACATTCCATTCCTGTTTCTCGTAAAGCCTCTCATTTGAAAACCTCTCGTGTCTCTGGCAGGGTGCTAGGTTCTGGTGAAATTCAGATGACTAAAAGCATGTGAATCTGTTAATAAATAATCACAGACTTGAACATTATTTGTAAAAAACGGCCTTCAAGAATGGGTCTTGGTGCTTTAATAAGGAGCAGTGAACGGGAGATCAGAGACCTTCTATGGCCAACAGGCAAAATTTGAAAAGAACTGACCAGTGCAAAGGCCCTGAGGCATGAAGAGTTGGTGCCAAGAAAAACAAGGAGTGAAGGTTGAAAGGATTGAACCCGAGCAGGATCAGGCTTTAACAGGACTGTCCCTTTGTCCCCGAGGATGCAGTTCTGGTCCTCTCAGGGTGCTTTGAGTACAAAAGCCCCTCAGGAGACATGAGGCCCAGATTTGAGGCAGGCAAGGACAGACTCAGGATGTCAGTTGGACTCTCCTTTCCTCATTGGCTCCTGAGACATCCTCTTGGGATACAGATGGGTGTGGTGGCAGGGGACATGGAAGGTGCCCATGGGGGCCCAGGAGGGCAGCTGGGGCATTTCTCCTTGGAGAGCCAGCAGGCACCATCTGTAGCTCATTTTCCTGTGTCATTTGCATTTTTCTCTGAAATCATTTTTTAAAAAGGTTCCAGCCAAATGCTGTCAAGCTGGCTACAACTTTAAAGGAGCTCTGGGGAGCTGGTGGGCATGGGGCGTGGTCCCTCTAAACGCCTAGTCTCCCCTCTCCAGCCTCCTCTGCTCCAGAGGCATCTGAGCCAAGAGGGGAATGGTGGCAGTTGGCATCTGCTGCGGTGACCCAGTCTGTGCCCAGAAACCCTGATCCACTCCCTCTAGAACTGGTGCTGGGGACTGTGGGGGAAGATTTGACCTCAAAGCATGTGTTTCTGCTTCTAACGAGCAAAATCACAGCTTCTCACAAATGGACGGACAGACAGGAGTGGACAGTTTCTGCTGTCTCATGAAGGTCTGATAGGTAATCCCCCACACCAGGTCTGTCTCCCTGCTCTGGACAGACAGACTTCCCCAAGTCCCTTCAATCCAACAACTGGGAGAAGGTGGTATCAGGATAAGGACTAGGAACATCTGCTAGAGCAATAGCACAGCAGGTAGGGTGTATGTCTTGCTCACAACCAACCTGGGTTCAATCCCTGGCATCCCACATAGTCCCAGAAACAGAACTAGGAACTTCTGTAGAGCAGCAGAAATGGGGGACCAGAGAGATAGCACAGTGGTAGGGCATTTGCCTTGCATGCAGCTGCCCCAGGAGTAACCTAGTTCGACCTCCCAGCATTCCATATGGTCCCACAGCCTGCCAGGGGCGATTTCTGAGTGCAGATCTAGGAGTAACCCCTGAGCACTGCTGGGCATGGCCCAGAAAATAATTAATCAATCAATTAATGAACCAATAAACAAAGTTAAAAAAAAAAGAGGAGAAATGAATGACCTCAACCCTAAGGTAGGTGACCTCCATAACCTTGTAGGGCTGCTGGACTTACAATGGACAATAACCCTGGGTCCTTATGACCCATCAAATCTGCTAATGAGTCTGGAAGGACAAGGCAGGAGAAAAAGAATTGTGAGTTTTCCTGTGAGTGGACTTTTCCTGCTCACGCTCTCCCGACACCAGCAAAGACTCTAGTTGGAGCTCATGTGTTACTAAAAACTCCTGCTCTTGTTCATGAAGCAGCCCAAGGCTTTCTGCAGGCAGTGTGGTCCCAGCTGAAATATTAGTGATGGTTTGGGCAAGAAGGAGTCTGCACTTAGAGGGATACGGGGCACAGCCCTGCAGGCACGAGGCAGCAGGAGTGTTTGGAAACCCAGTGGGCATCTCACAGGATCAGGACTGATGGGCATGAGGGACCATGAGAAGGGAACTGAAGGAAAGGGCTGCAGATTGATTCTAGGGGTGAGAAGACTCATTGAGGTCTCTGGGCAGGAGGCAGGGTGTTGGAGGGGGTGGAAGGGAGTCCCAGTGCACTGTGGTAGAGGCAAGGAGGAGCTGGAGGAGGAAGAAAGGAACCTTGAGAGAAGTCACATCTGTGTTGGCTAAACAACTAGGCTATTCCTAAGGACATCATGATAATAATGAGGATGGAGAGATGGTGATGGGGTGGTGCTAGGGATGAAGAGAGTAAGGATTGTATTGATGTTGCTGCTGGTGGTGGAACTGGAGGCTGGGGATGGTGGGGTAATGGTGGTGCTGGGATGTTGGTGATGGGATTGACTTTGCTGGTGAAGGTGGTGGTATTGGGAATGATGTTGGTAGGGTTGATTTTGCTGGAGATGCAGCATCATGAATGCTATCAACCAACATTCCAGTTTAGAACCCTCATTTCCTAGATATCATTGAGCCACTCACTGTCTTATGGGATGGACACCCTTTTCTCTTTATTTTTCAGGTAAGAACACTAAGCCTTTGAGGGCACTTCATAAATGGCAGGCTGGGTATGGGATATGGGGCTGGCCCTCCTCCTGAATCTTACCTCTGGCCACTGTGTCCCAATTCCCCCTTAGCCCTTCTCTAAGTTCAGGACAGAGAGGACAGCCAGTCTCCCTCAGTCTTAAACTTTGTCCCGTTCTGACCCTCTGGGGTTAGACCAAGAAGCCAGTCAGAGCTTTGGCGGGGGGCTTAGCATCCCGTTGGCTTCAGCAATTGTGTGCTGATCCCAGGAGGAGAAAATATTCCACAGTCCTCAGCCTTCTCAGTGCCAAAGCCTGGCCCAAGCAAGATGTGTGTGGAAGAATTTGGATTCTCCATATGGATGCAATTTCCCTTGGAATATAAGCAAATAATGCTGGACCAAGGCAGCCTGCCTTGGTCAGACGTAAAATATGTGGGTGATTGCTTCGGGAATGTTAGACAACTCCAGCTTACTGAACCAGGCTGACAATGTTGGGCAGGCACCCGGTGCAGGAATGAACAACTGAATGCCACACAGCTCATCCTTCAGGCATGCCTGGGACACATGCAAAGCAACCAAAGGAAGGGGAATTGAGCCATACTGGACAAGGTACTGAACAAGGCTGCCCAGATGGGAGTTACTAGCCTCTTGTCCACTGCAGGAGAAAGAGTTTTACATCATGGCAGAAGTGAGATCTTATTTTATTCCTGAGACCCTAAATATATCTCAGGACCAGGGAGCGAGCGGTAGGCACTTGCCTTGCACGTGCTAAACTAGGATGGACCAAAGGTTCGATCCCCCAACATCTCATATGGTCCCCCAAGCCAGGAGTGATTTTTGAGGTCATAGTCAGGAGAAGCCCCTGAGCGTCACCAAATGTGGCTAAAACCACCCCCCCCCCCAATACAAAGATATCTCAGGATCTTGATGAGAAGTAAGGGTATCTATCTCTCTAACTAGGCAAGTAGGAACAGAGAAAACCAGTTTTCATTTCTTCCGGGCATCTGTTATTCCTCTATTCCTGGGGAGGTCCCACACTCTGATGGCAGTGATTGGTTGAAAGCTAGCCATGTGACCTCGAACAGGCCAATCAGGACATTTCCCTGGGATTTTTGTCAAAGAAATTCCTTTCTCTCCAAAGAGCTGAGCGCTTGGTACAAGTATCGTATCCGGGAGAGCAGTAAAGAAAGATGGAGGTAGAGGAAACAGTCATAAGAAGCTTGGCATTGTGGTGACTTGCCTGGACTTGCCACCCTCACAGAATTTTAGGAGATAAGAACCAAGGAAGTATGTTTTACTTCATTTATTTGGACTTTTGCTTCAGTCTACTATGACTAAAATAATGATGATAAAAGCGAGACTTTCTTAGCTTTCAAGACCCTTCCACGATTCATTACCTTGATTGTTCTTCAGAACTGCTCTGTAAGATGAGCATCAATACTACTGTTTGCAGACAATCACTGTCTCCCATTCCTCATGGACAGGGTACTGTACCTATCATGGCCCAAGTATCTTGTAGGGATGATTTTATTAAACTCAGTGCCCTAGGCAGTGTTTGTTAATGTTCTCATTTCACAGATAAGGAAACAGAGGTACAGAGAGGCTGAGGGACACCCTGTCACAAAGCCAGCAAAGAGTCAAGTTTCAGTTGACCTGTGAAGATCGTGTTGGTGTGGCAAAGATTTAGAGAGCAAGCACTAGTTGTCAGTCACTTTAGAACCATTGGTGTTTTTGTTTCTCATGATGGTAGATGTAGTATTGTTTTGTGTTTCTCACAGTGACTGGTCTAAAGCTAACCATATGACATCCAAAGGACCAATCAGAATAGTTCCCTGAGTTTTTTTTTGGGGGGGGCGGGGTGAAAAAAGAGATTCAGAAAGATTACTAATTTACCAAAGGGCTCTTGGCTGGAAAATGGTGGAGTCAGAAGGTCAGTGTAATTCAGAGCTGGTGTCCATTCATTATATAGTCATATGCTGGCTAGTGGAGGACTGATTAATAAAAAGACTTTAGTTTCTCCTCCATATTCCTTCTCCTCCCCTCTTCTTCCTGCCTCTTTACCCTTCTTGCTATACAGAGATGGAATCTACTAGCCAAATCTTGGTTCCAGATGTGGACTGTGACTTGTGTTAGCCGATAGAATGTGGTAGAAACAGCTCTATGCCTTTTTCATGGGGACCAGAAAGATGATCTATAGCTTCTACTTTCTTGGACCCCTGCCCAGCCACCATGACCATATCAGCCCGACTAGCCTGCTAGAGGCCCATGCAACAGAACTGCACAGACCAGGCCAGTCTAGGTTAGCCAAGAGCCAGCAGAAGCCCAGATAAGAGCATGAACATGTCTGAGATGAGCAGAGCCCAGTGACCAGCTCCTCAAGAGACAGAAGCAAAAGGTGTTTGGCACTGCATGCCACTGAGGTACTGTCAGTATTCAGTTGTCCAGAGTGCTATTCAGAGTGTGCCGGAGAGAATAGGCATGGACAGTGGGGGGATCTCCAGTGGGTCTAGGGTAAGGAGAGTTCTCTTGAAGTCTTCCTTGCCTATGCTGATGCAAATGCCTTAACAGAGGACCCCAGAACACTGTTCTTTATTCACCCTCACTCCACTCCTCCAGCAGTGAAGAAGGTGTGCCCTAGGTTCAGAGCTGTGCTTTAAGTGCCCGTAATTAATAGCAGGACTGACTCAGAAGGCCTGTCCTGCCTGCCCACTCCGCCTGCCCACCCCCCTCTGAGTGGAGTTTGCAGGAATTGAGTAATTGTATTGTTTATTGCACTAAATGGAACATTAATCAAGGCGCTCGAAGGCACCCAGGCTGTCCCCAAGGGCCCCTGTTCTCGGCCGAGTGTCTTGATGGGAAGTACGGACGTAGGGGACCTGCATTGTGGACAAGGGGATTCCGGCTCCAGCCTCCCAGGAGCTGTGCCCCTCCCCTCCGCTCCCAAGACTGCTCCAGACTCTCTGTGCTTTGGGGCTTCATTTTACAGATTGGGAAACTGAGGATCACAGAGCACTTGTTGGAGATCGCCCAGTCTAGAAGGTAGAGGGAAGGAAGGGAACCTGCTCATGCATGAAGGTAATCAATGGGTTCCTCACCTGTTCCCCAAGATGTTGCAGGTGTCTCCCTGCCTTGGAGAATGAACCCATCTCGAGGGCACTATCACAGAGCCCAGGGCCCACTAGAAGCTTTGGAAGTTGGGGTGGGCAATCAGCTGAGGGGTGGCATTGAGCTCGGTGCAGAATTGGGGAGATTTTCCACCTTGCTTTTATGAGTGGGGTGGGGGTGTCTCTCTTCCCTTCGCCTCGTGACAAGGGGCCTATTTTTAAAGCCTCTTTTTATAGTTAAAATGCGTTCTTGCCGATGCCAGTACCGGCACCTCAGGAGGACCTCAGGATCCCTGCGAGTGACGTTCGGGGCCAGGAGAGGCCTCGGGCTGACGTCAGGCAGCCTGGTGGCGCGGGGAGAGAGATGGGGGGACTCGTGAGTCACTGCTTTCTGCAAAGCTCCAGCTCTGCCATCCTTGAGAGCTGTCTTGTCTGGAGTCTCCTAGGGACAAGGCTGGTGGGCATTGCCAGAACTGACTACTCCATGCATCTTTCTGTCTCCCTAAGCGCTGAGCTGTGACTCTGCTCTCCCCCCAAGACCCCCTCTGGTCCAGGGCCCCCCATCTTTCCTACGCAGCATGCTCAGGGAGGCCACAGCGCCTTCCTTGCATGATCAAAGGCAGTCTTGGTTCCCCCGTCATTCTGCCCTTTTCTCTGACTTCCTTAGAAAAAAATGTTTTACAGCTAAAGAGAAAACCAGAATGTGCTGGATCCCTGACGTAGGCAGGCAGTTCGTCTGCATCCCAGTCTCCGCTCCATCGCTTCTGGGGAGACTCATGGGAACCAGAGTGTCCTCATTTGTGGGAGAGAGAATCAGGACCACACCTGCCTCACTTTGACAGCAGCCACCAGTTCAGAGCTGGCAGCAGATCTCTCCTCCCTCCACATGGCCCTGGGGGTCTCGCTCAGGGGGGCTTGGCTAAGTCTCGAACCTGGGTCTGGGTGATGGTCTTCACTGGCCAAGAACTATGGGAGGGACATCTGGCTTCTGAGGTTAGGTCAGACTGTGGGCCCATGCCCGGCTCTCTTGGGAGGCTAATTCCTGGGGTCCTTGTTGTTAGGAAGCCAAACAGTCTAGGGAAGTGCCCGGAGACTCCAGAGCAGATCCCCAGTTGATCTCTGTGTCCACAGATAGGGGAACAAAACATTTCATGTTTTGTTTTGTTTTGTTTTGTTGTGGGGTTGTATCTGACATTGTTCAGGACTTATTTCTGGCTCTGTGCTAGTGGATTTCTCCTAGTGGTGCTCAGGGGACCACAAGGGATGCCAGGGAACAAGCCCTGGCTAGTTGCTTGCAAGGCAAACACTCTCCCCTCTATCCCATAGCTCCAGCCCCTGGGAGGCTGAATTTTTGGGGAATCTTATCCATCACACAGTGGAGGTATAGAGGGATTGTGTGTGTGTGTGTGTGTGTGTGTGTGTGTGTGTGTGTGTATGTGTGTGTTCGGGGTGGAGGGAAGTTTCCAAATCAATCATTAGGAGAACTGGGGTCTCCCTCTGGTGTTCTCAGCTAACCAGGCTAGTGGTTCTATGCAAGGACCTATCATGAGATGCTCCTGAGCCCTGTAGGTCTGGACATTATCTGGGACACCTCAGTGATGCCTGTGGGTTCCCATGGCCATGCCTAGTCATCCTAGTCATTTATGATGTTAGATTATACCTCGTTTTACCCCAAACAAAGATCATCTTATATGTAAACCTGGACCGGACAGGTTCAGGATAGCCTGAGCTATCTGCTCTTACTTTGTCCTTCCTCCCCCACCTGGGGGGTGTTCTCTGTACTCAATAAAAACGACAGTTCTGGCAGGCAGCTAGCTCTACAGATGAGGTAGAAGATTGCCAGTCTACATGTGTTTCACCCTCAACCTGGTTTGGATTATTTCATGTGTGACCCTGATTCAGACTCATTCACGGGGAGTTGGAAATATGGTGTGTGGGTTGATTTTACACTCAGGAGACCTTCTGGTACCAGGGATGGAACTGGAGTCAGCTACCTGGAGCACAAGTGCTGAAACTGTAATAGGAGTGTGTGACTGATGCAGAGGGGAGCCAGCCCTGCCGAGTTCTGCTTCCATTAGAGTTTCACAAGCAAATAAAATAAAGGTGATTGCTCTGATGTGTCTCGGGGTGCATGCGCGTGCACACGTGTGTGTGTGTGTGTGTGTGTGTGTGTGTGTGTGTGTGTATGTGTGTGTATGGTGTGTCTGTGACCAAGCAATAGGGTTCCAGAACATGGGATTGTTGAGCCACTTATTAGCACACAAAGACATAGCCAACGACCATGTACTGTGACTCTTCTTTATTATTATCTGTTACTTTGGGGGGCCTCAAACAGTGTCAGTAGTTTCTGGGGGTCCCACCAATGATTCTTTGTGAACTAGGCTGGCAGATACTACAAGGGTCTGAGAATGTGAAGTTTCTCAGGTCCATAGTTCTGGTCACTTTGATGGTGCTGGGGGTTTCCAGGGCTGCACCCAGTGGTTCTCAGGGGCCCATTTAGAACTGGGGATCTAACCTTGCCAGACCTCAGCCCCACTTGCTGGACTTTGTCACTGGTTCTGTGATCCTCTTCTGTCCAGGAGAAATGGAGCCCAGACAGGGCTATCCAAAGTCACTCTGCTTTGGGCTGAACTTCCCATCCACTTCTTTGCTGTCTTCTCCAAACAGAGGTAGCAAGGGCGGGACTGTGGCAGGGGAACCCAACCGAGGTCTCTCCTGCAATTGTTCTGTCCCCATTTATTTTCTTTTTCTGGGGAAGCACATAGGCAGCACTCAGGGGTACCTCTGGCAGGCTCAGGGGACCATATGGGGTGCTGGGGATCGAACCTGGGTCAACCATGTGCAAGGCAAATGCCCTGCCCGCTTTTGCTATCACTTGGGCTCCCTCTGTCCCCATCTCTTTGAGTAGAATTTCTCCAGCTGTCCTGGGCACCTCCGGAGACGTTTTCTGCCAGCAGTGAACTTGCCGACTCTCTCTGCATTGCCCCTTTCTGGGTGTCCCGAGATGGCACAGCCAAGTGGTCCAGCTGGGCATTGGCAAGTGCAGGGCCCCGGAGGCTGGGGGGGGGGGCACCTCTTGGCACCAATCCCCACTTCCTGTCTGCCTGCGGCTCCTGCTCCCGAGCGTGAGTTGCTATGAGAAAGGACTGTCCCCTCTCGGCATTAATAATACTGTTAATTAGGCAGAAAAGAGAAGGACACGGCTGGCGCCAGGACGAGGACAATGGTCTGCGAAGGGAGCAGAGAGACTCAGCAGCGGCTTCCCGTGCAGGACCTTCAAAAGAGCAGCTGTGGAGAGCAGCGGGCACAGAACAGAAGGGACGTTGCCCAAGTGGCCGTGGTGGTGCGAATGGGCAGGGAACAGCGGCCATGAGCCTGTGCCAGCTGCCCAGCTGTGTTTGTCCCTGGCACCCCCTGCCCACCCAGCTGGACCTGGGCTTCTCTGGAGCTTCTGGAGAGGCTGGGGGAGGCAGCCGGGATGCACCAGCTGGTTCATGGCAACTCTCCCCCCCACACACACACATGAGACTTGTCTTTGGTTCCATGGCCATAGAAGAGGGAGGTTGGATTGAACTCACTGCCTTCCCAGCTCATCCAGATGGGACATGGCTGTTGGGAGGTTGAGTGGATAATGTATGGTTTTGTTATTATTTATTTATTTTTTGTTGTTTTCATTTTTGGGTCATACCTGGAGGTGCTCAGGGGTTACTCCTAGCTCTGCACTCAGAATTTGCTCCTAGCAGGCTTGGGGGATCAGGTGGAATGCTGGGGATTAAAACCTGGGTCTGTCCCAGGTCATCAGTGTGCAAGGCAAATGCCCTACCACTGTGCTATAGCTCTGGCCCCCGATTTATTATTATTAATTCTTTTTTTGGGTGTCACATCTGATAGTGCTCAAGGCTTATTATTAGTTCTGTGCTCAGAGGTTATTCCTGGAGGGAGTATAGTCTTGGGAGACTATATGGGATGCTGAGAACTGCACCCTGTTCTTTTTCTTGCTTTGGTTCTGGAATTGACTGGGGAATTTAGAAGCCATACCACAGCCTGTGGGAAAGCCTTGGTGATGGGTTAGTGATGTCTGCCACGGGATGGACTTGGCTACTGGGACTCTCTAAAAGTCCATTCATCATTCATTCACTCACTCATTCAATGTGTAGAAAACAGACACACTTTAAGCAGACATCTTGCTCTTTCTATAAAAACCCTTGTCTATGCAAAAGCCAAGATCGCTATATACAGATAACTGGTTGTTACAACCAGGACTGAACAGTACGCATCCAGGGACCAACAACAACAACAGCAACAAAAAGCTCTAGCCTAGCTTTTGGTCTACGATCTGTTCAACAAACAAGATCTTCAATTCCAGATGTCTGACTGAGACAACTGCAACTGAACAGGTCTTCTGGAAACATAACAAAAGACCTTATCCCAGGCTCCATCCTAGGAGCAACATAATGACCAGACCACCAACTACAGAAGATGGATTAAAACGACACTGAGGAAGCATAACTGCTAGAACCACGAAGAAAGACTTCATCATAAGCTCCATTCCTTGAGCTGCAAAGTCACCAAGATCTCTCTAGATACAGAGGTCTGATTTTACCATCCAAGACAAAGCAGAAGTTTTCCATACACCACAAAAGCACCAAGGGAAGAGTAAATGATCATGCAAGGAGTCTACAGTTAATCCCATGACAGTATAATTCAGGGGTGGAGAAACCCTGTATCTAGGCCAAGGGAATTCCCTCTATAATATTCCCAATAGTTACTGTGCCTATGCAGGGGGAAAAAGAAAAAAAAAAGCACAAAACAATCATTTTTTTCATATATTTATTTGTCGATTGATTTTTTTTTTGACATCTTTATTTTGGTGTAGAGATTGAAGTTGATGTCTCCAATATTATTTTATTTTATTTTATCTTCTCTTTCTCTTTCTTTTTGCACTCCAGCATGATTTGATTTCAGAACCGAGACTATTGTGTGGTACTTGTCTTTATTGCTGTAGTGCTCACTGGATATTTAATTTGATATTTCTTTCTGTATTGTTGTGGTGTTTCAATTACCTTTTTCTTTTTCTTTTTTTTTTTCTTTTGGTTTTTGGGCGGTGCTCAGGGGTTACTCCTGGCTGTCTGCTCAGAAATAGCTCCTGGCAGGCACGGGGGACCATATGGGACACCGGGATTCGAACCAACCACCTTTGGTCCTGGATCAGCTGCTTGCAAGGCAAACGCCGCTGTGCTATCTCTCCAGGCCCTCAATTACCTTTTTCACATCCTCTCTCAAACTGAGGTTGGAAGCCTCTAAGGACTCCGCCCATTTTCAGCGTATTTGACTTCTTTTTTTTTCCTTCTTATTTTGTACCCCAATCTATTGCTTTTCTTTCCTTCAAACAAAACCACATAACTTGATTTATCTAGCTCCGCCTCTTAAATAGAGGGGGAAACAAGGGAGGGTACCAGGATCAAACAAATATGTGATAACTAATAGTAAGCTAGACAAAGAGGGGACCACCTACTCTAGCAGCCCAGGGGGTGATGGTGGGGTATATGGGTGGCAGAAAGGGAATTGGGATGGGGGGGAGGACATATTTGGTGATGGGTATTCCCCTGATTCAATATTAATATGTACCTAAAATACTACTGTGAAAGATATGTAAGCCATTATGATAAAAAATTGTGTTTTAATCAGAAATGTTCTTTAATTTACATGTATTATTATATTACATTAATTATATTATATGTTATGTTATGTTACTATATTATGTTATGTTAGTTTACCTCAATATGTTAATCAATAAAAAAATAAAAAAATATAAAAAAATCTAAGAAGCTTAATTTAACCTTGAAATATAAAAAAAAAAAACCCTTGTCTATAAAACAGATGCCTCAAGGGGCTGGAGCAGTGGTGCAAGCTGTAGGGTGTTTGCCTTGCACTCTCTAACTTAGGACAGACCACAGTTCGATCCCCCGACATCCCATATAGTCCCCCAAGCCAGGAGCAATTTCTGAGCATGTAGCCAGGAGTAACCCCTGAGCATCACTAAGTATGGCCCAAAAACAAACAAACAAAAAAAAACCCAACAAAAACAACCAAACAAACAGATGCCCCCAAAAGACTTCATGCTTTACTGTTGAACTATAGAATAAGGACATTGGAAAGCCTCGAAGTCTGAGGGGTTTAGGAAAAGGGTATATTAGGAGGTAAAAGGAGAAACACTGGCATCTGGCTGGCACTTTATTTTTTATGTTAATTTTGGGGTTGGGGGCCATAACCAATGATGCTCAGGGCTTGCTCCTGGCTCTGTGTGCAGGGATTTCTTCTGGCAGGAGACTGAATGGGATGCTGAGAATAGAACCCAGGTGAGCTGTGTGCAAGAGAAGTGACCTGTATGCTGTGCTGTAGCTCCAGCCTACTATGTCACTTTAAACCAAGAACTGGGGGTTCAGAGAGATATGACAAAACATAAGTTCCATGCCTTGTATATGGTTTACCCTGGCTAGATCCCCAGGAACACAAGGTCCCCCAAACATTGCCAGGAGCATCCTTGGGGGACTCTAAGCACTATTAGGTTCTGACCTTTCTGCATCCTGCCATACTCAAAGTAGCACCATGTCCTCAGAACCTTGCCCTGAACTACCATTCTGGAACCACCCAAACCCCTCCCAGGAGAGGACCTCGGAGTCTCCTGAGTATCACTTAGGAGGCCCCCCAATAACAACAACAGTAAAATCAGGCATTGGCCCACAACAAGCCCTGGCATGTTGCCGGAATACAGCCAGGAATACAGCTCCTTGTTCGTGCAGAGGCCGCTCTCATGGTCCAGCAGAGCAGCAGAGTGATGATGACCTTATAGCCCCCAAAGCCTCCAGGACTTACCCCCTGGCCCTTCGCAGAAGATCCATGTCCACCTCTGCGTTGTCCTTCACACCACGCTGGCCCAGCTGTCATCTCACCTGCTTGTCGCGGCCGCCCTGCAGAGTGCTGGGCACGTGGCAGGTCTTATTAAATCCCATGTTTCGTGGCACTGACCACAGTCTGCCTCAAGAGGCAGGACCTTGAACTCGAGAGTCCATGTCCAGTCTCTTCCTCCACCTGGCTTCTGCTGTGACTTAAGAGCCTTGCAGCTGTCCTTGCGGCTTCTACCTGGTTCCCGGCAGCTTCCCAACCTTCTCTGTCCTGCTGATGGGGGTCTGCCTTCAGCTTTTGAACCCCAGCTTCCATGGTTGGCTTAAAGGAGAGGTTCCTGACACCTGAACAGTCTGAGTAGAGACACTTTGTCCCCGGTGGCTGACCTGGAGACCATGGCTGGCTGCCAACTGTGAATTTGCCAGGCAAAGATCATGCCAATTCTTGACCTCATTATTTGAGGTTTTCTGCCTTGTCCCTGCACATCTGCAGCTGGGGGTGGGAGGGTAAAATTCTGTCCAGGTGAAAACCTTGACAGACAGTCTGCCTTCACCATGCCCTGCCCAGGCCCTGCATGATTCATTATGAAGCATGTAGAATGAGTAGCACAATGGCTGGTGATCATCCTAAAATGTTTCAGGGGGAAGGAAAGGAAAGGACTAATATTGTCACATGTCTCCTAGATGCCAGACTCTGATTCAAGCAGCCACAAGTTGATGGTGCCTACTGTGGGACATATACCCCCAAATTTATGACCCCTTCAGGTTTGGCTTGCTCTTGGTGCTCAGACAATATTGGCAAGGTATCATATCTCTTTCTACTTCTTTTTCTTCCAGGCAACCTCAACACACAACACCCTGAACAACTGGCTCATCTCAGAATTTGGGGGGAACAAAGCTGCAGCACAAGCTTTTGGTGTTTGAGTCACCACCATGACTCTAAACCAACTGCAGGGTCCCAGTTAAGGGACACAGTTCTTTAATTGTCTGGCAGCAGGGAACAAGCCTTTGAAATATCAGGGGCGTGAGAGTTAGCCTCTCACACATTATAGTTGTAGGAGATAGTCCCCAAGGCAGAATCGGAGTGCAGGTCCCAGAAGAGAGTGCTTGGTGTTCGGAAGCAGAAATCCTTGAACCTCACAGATCTCTGTGAATCTCCTTCCAGGAGACCACTGAGGGACATCTGGGTGGCTGGGCTTAGCAGCAGGACTCCAAAGGAGCACATAGCCATAGACTCAGTCATATGGGACAAATAGAAACTTCTGGACCCTCCTCTTGTGTACTACCTGCTGCGTCCAGCACCGAGCCTGGCTCTCTTACCACCACCAAAGCATGCATCTGCTCCAGGTACCCGACTTGGCATCACCAGGCTGGCTCATTGGATAGCGTGGCCCCATGATGGCTCACCTAGCAGGTACCATAGAGCAGGAAGGCAGACTTCGTTTACCGCTGCAGGCTGTCTTAATTCTGGAGCTCCTTGGGCTCCACTCGTCCCCAGATCACCAGCCCCCACCTGTTTGATGGGCTCAGCATGGAGGGATGCCAGTGGGGGCTGTGAGTGCCAGCTCGTGCAATCCAGGTGCCAGCAGTCGTAATTCACTCGCTAAGTGATGGCCATAAATTTCCTCCAGGAGCTGGTCGGCAGGCAGGAGGGCGGGGTTGGCTACAATCAGGCAGAATCCTGTCCTCTAATTAAACGGAGCACAGCCCCCACCCCCTTTGGGTCCCGCCCTTTCTGGGTGATGATGGCTGAGCCTGAGCCAACACAGCCTAGCCAGAGGGTGAAGGTGTGGCATGCCAGGCCCTGTGCCTTCTGCCTCAGTCCCATGCTGAGTGGCACCCCTTCTCCCGAAATGATGAACCACTGTCTGATGTGGCCAGTTAGAAAAAGTCTTTGCAGATGTCGTGAAAGGTGACAGGTGTCCTTAGGAGAAGGAGGGAAAACACAGAGGGGCAGGGCCAGGTGCAGACTGAGGGAAGGAGGAGAGATGCAGCCATAAGCCAAGGAAAGCAGGAGTCTAGGAGAAATGGGTCATCCCAGGGCCCTTTACATCGGTAGTTCTGAGCCAATGTGCTCAGGGATCACTCCTGGCTCTGAGCTCAGGAGTGATCCCTAGTGCTGGGGGGTTAAAACCAGTCAGCGTCATGCAAGGCAAGTAACTCTTAGACTGTGTCTCTAGGGACCTTAGATGGAGAGCAGCCTTGTCAACACCTTGGTTTTACTATTAATTTATTCTTTTTTGTTTGTTTGTTTAGGGGCCAAACTTAGCTGTGGCCAGTATGACTCCTGGCTGTATGCTCAGGGAACACTTCTAGTGGTGCTTAGAGGACCAAGTACGATGCTAGAGATCAAACTAAAATTAGGAGCATGCACTTTACCTACTAAATTCTCTGGCCCATTATTTTATTCATTTTTTTTCCAGAGCCACATGTAATGGTGCTTGGGTGGTTATTGGAGACCACTTCTGGCAGTGCTTGGAGGACCTTGCTAAACCAAAGATGGACTGGACACTAAGTCATAGTTCCAGCCTTTTCCTCCACCTCCCTGGCCCAAAGGCCTTGATTTAAGATACTTGGCTGTGGCTTTAAGTCCCCAGATTGGTGGTGGTTTCTCACTTCAGCCCCAGGAAACTCCTCCATAGAACTAGGCTTCAACTTCTGAGTTTCTATGTCTTTCCCTGGCCCAAGGGACAGTGCAGGGTTTGTGTTGGTGTGGTTGAGAGCTGCTGTGACCAGCAGGTACATAGTGGCCATGACTGTAAGTGTGGTTGCATCCAGAACTATGTGCTAGGAAAATGTTTTTGCATATCATGATGGTCACTTTGCTGGAGCTGGTGGCTCCAGAGAGAAAGCCTTGCTCCCTGCCATTCTCCTCCTACCTGCAGGGTCCCTTGTGCCCCCTCTAGCATTGGTCCCATCCTGCAGGTAGGTGTTGTCCAGGGCCTTTGCTGCACTTCAAACACATTTGTGGTACCTGCTTGTCTTAAATGCTTCCAAACCAGGGCTGAGGGTTTGCCCAGTTGGTTGGATCTCTGTCTCTCTCTGTCTCTCTCTGTCTCTCACTCTCTCTCTGTCTCTGTCTCTCTGTCTCTCTCTGTCTCTCTGTCTATGTCTCTCTCTGTCTCTCTGTCTCTGTCTCTGTCTCTCTCTGTCTGTCTGTCTGTCTCTCTCTGCATTTGGAGGTTGTGAGTTGCCTTGGTCAGAATCAGAAAGCCATCATCATGGAGACAATGTTTTCACTGGGTCATTCTTTTTCATAGGTATTGATATTCTTTTTTCATCTTGGGAGTTTGGGGATCACTCCTCTTTGAGGTGTCCAAAACCTGTGAGGAGTAGGGGAGGCAGATCATGAGGTTACCCTTAAAAGGTACAGAATCAGGGCTGATCTAAAGAGTCTAGCTTAGCACTTGTTGTCTGGGACTAATAATTTGGGGAGTCCTTTCCCCCCACACCTCAGCTGGACATCTTCTCTGCCCATCAACAGCAGAAGCTGAGTTTTTATAGCATGAACCTGCTGTCACTGACTATTCCAAAGGAAGGGGTTGCCCATGCATTTGGGACTTCAAGATGGGGTTCCTAACCCCTCAGTCTGACCTTGTCACTACTCACTGACCTAGCTGTTAAACAGCCTTGGCTGGGAGCAGGGCTTGTGTAGGTGAGTGACATGTGACAGAGTGTCTGGGGGGTGGCTCACTTCTTTCTTTTTTGTTTCGGTTTGGTTTGATTTGGGGTCACACTCAGCCAGCCATCCACAGGAATGACCCTGGTGGAGCTCTAGGAAACATATGGGATCCTGGATTGAAGCCAGATTGGGCATGTGCAAGGCAAACACCTTTACCTGCTGTCTGTGGCTCAGGCCTAGAACATGGTCCTTGCTGTTCCCTTCCCAGCCCTCCGTTTCTGTCAGAGGAGGAAGCCTGGGTCTGACAATGACTTCGATCACAGTGACCTTCATTTCTACCCAGGTAGCCTCAGCTCTGGTCTCATTGTTGTGCCAGCCACAGCTGGGCTTGGCTGTAGGCTACTTAGCTTAAAAGGCATTGCATTTATTTTCACTGTGTTTCTTTCTGTGCCCCATTCTCCTGTTCTTCCCTTTCTCCAATTTTCTGGAATATAACAGAAACCTTCTTTGCAAAATAAATGCATTTCAGCATCTCTCTGTGAGCACATCCAGCTTAGTGGTGCCCAGTCCTACCAGAGCCAAGGACAGACTCAGCGAGATGGGACTGGTGTCGTGGACCCCCCAGTCCTGGGTGATGGGAACCCCTCATCTCAAGCTCCATGAGCTGAAGAGAGACCGTCCATGAATGTGCTCCGAGAGGGGCCGTCTTTCTTGGAGTCAGGCCCAGGCACCCCCAGAACTTCCACAGTGATGGAGAAATATAGAGAGACAATAAGGCGGTGAACCGTGGTGGAGGGTTTATGAGGCAGCCATGCTTGAATGGCCGAAAGTTAGGGAAAATGTATTTATTACAACACTTTTCATGGGCAAGTTATCATTTTGTCAAACTTTATTAGAGGGACTAATTAATGGGTTGTAAAAAGTACTAGTGCGTGGCCAGAGAAAGAGCTGGTCCCAGGGACATTGGCAGCCCCAGGATTTATGGCCCCCGGTTCCCCATTTATTAATGCAGAGAAGGCGCGTGGAATGGGTTATATATGGGCTGGTGTGGAGCGGTCTCCCCTTGGGGGGCTGGGAAACCCGGGAGGGGGTGAGGCCAGTCTCCTCCAGCCTGTGCCTTCTGGGGAAGGTAGTGAGGCAGGCTAGGATGGGGACACCCAGTGTGTGACCTTGGCTCCCACTTTCCTCTGTGTGTCCCCATCTGTGTCCCTCGGGGCAGATGTGAAGATCTCGAAGGTCAGGGTTGGGAATCTGCTGTAACAGAGAGTGAAACTGAGGGTGCAGAGTCAGAGGGCCCCCAAGGGTGGCCAAGAGGGAACTCCATTGTGTTGTTAGGGTTGAGAAAAAACCTCCTCCTGCACCCCATCCTCCTCCCCCATCCCTTCTCTTTACCAGTCTTTTGTCTGAAGCTTCTTTTTATCATCAAGAAGGTGTCTCCTGGGCCCGGAGAGATAGCACAGCGGCATTTGCCTTGCAAGCAGCCGATCCAGGACCAAAGGTGATTGGTTCAAATCCTGGTGTCCCATATGGTCCCCTGTGCCTGCCAGGAGCTATTTCTGAGCAGACAGCCAGGAGTAACCCCTGAGCATCGCCGGGTGTGGCCCAAAAACAAAAACAAAAACAAAAAAAAAGAGAAGGTGTCTCCTCTACCAGGCAGCTTCCCTGGCTGTTTCAGGCTTAGCCCCCCCCCCCCCCTTCATTTCTCTCATGCACTAGGCAGGTTTCTGTGTTCTTCATATGGTGCTAGGACGGAGACTGTGCAGGTCCCCTATGCTGTTCTGTCCTTGAGCTTCAGTGGGAATAGACTGATAGGCTGAGGGAGGACATGGGGGCATAATCTGGGCAGTGGCTCCCAGAGACAGAGTCACTCTGTGGGCAGTGACCCTGGGGACACCGATGTAGGGAGTTGGGACTGGATCCTGGTCCTGACTGTCCCAGGATTGCAGGGACCCATGGGAGCCCAGTGTCTATCCAGGTGACCTTGAGAGGTCACCTGCCCCTGTCTCCCAGCACACACTGAACAAACAGTAGTGAGTGGGGGAGGGAGGAGGGTCCTGGAGTCTGTGGCTGAAGGTGCCCACAGGACTGGCACAGGAATGATCTGGGAGCTCCTGGCGCCAGGCAGGCTCCCCAGGGACTGGGGGTACCTGGCTGAGCTCTCTTGGCACTACTGTGGCCAGACAGAGCAGCGGCAGGAGCTGGGCCCTCCCACTGGCCTGCACAGTGCCCAGCCTCGTGACCCTGCTGAGGACAGCTGGACCCTGGCAGGCACAATTCTGCTCTGGGCGCCCGACTGGGTGGCATGAGGGGGAGGGAGAGGCCTGGCAGCCCTGCTCTGTGGGGTCAGGGGGAGGACAGGGAGCCTGATGCCCTGACCCAGCAGTGGCACTTTCTGCCTTTTTACCTCCATCTAGGCAGGGATACATCCAGACAGCGTGGGCCATCCCCTGCCCGCTGACCCTTTGGATATTACTCTGGCACCTTAGGCAGTGTCAGGGCTTCTCCTGCTGTGCATCTTCCATCTCCTGTCCCCCAGTGATGCTGGAATTTGGGGATTTTGAGCCCAAGAAAAGGAGATTTGCCCCTATAAGGCTGCAAAAGTCTCTAGTTCTGAGCCTGGGAGCACTGCTGAGAATCCCCAAACCATCTCCTCAGCTGAAGTATCTTCCAGTTTGTTGGAAGACAGGCAGGCAGGAAGCAGATTAGAGACAGACTTAGGAACCATTTTTTTTTTTTTTTTTGGTGGGGAGAGCACACCTGGCATTGCTCAGAGGCTGCTCTTGGGAGTTCTTAGAGGACGATGCAGTTCTGGGGATTGAACTCAAGGCTCCCATAGATAAAATATGTGCTCCAGTCCTTTAAGCCATTTTCCTAGTCCCAAAGTTTCTTGATTTTGGGGGTGAGATTTGAAAATGGCATTTCTGGTGTCTCTAGAACTGCATGGGGAATCAGCTGTGCTGTCCGCCTTTTTGGGGGGCCCTCGGGAGCTGGGGCAGCAAGCCTGGGAGGTTTGGTGTTCAGGCCAGGAAGCCTCCAGTGGCTGCAGTTAACCCAATCAGGAGAACACCCACCCCACCCCGATTTTGGTGCTGCTCTTATTTCTTATTTTCATACAAATGGAGCCACTAATTGTAGTCGGAACTTGGGCTCCATTAAAGCAGTCCCTAAGGACTAGTTAGACAGCAGTCAGCCCTGCCAGCACCTTGTGCCTTCTAGAAGACACTCTGCATCCTCTCAGAGGTTGATTTATCCCCTCAACCCCTTCCACACACATTAGTGCAGTGTACCCAGGCATGCCAAGCTTTGTGCCAGGCTCTGGAGACACATGGCGTAGGAGGCAGCGCAGGCAAGAGACCTGGAACTACAGCTTTGAGAGGCCTTTCCAGGAGGCCAGGGGAGGTACCGGCTTTGGCTTGCTCAGAGATCAAGATTCAAGCACCAGTGATTTGTTTTCAAAAGGATTCTAGAAAGTACTGGAAGGGGAGAGAGTAGAGTAGGTGGTGTGTGTGTGTGTGTGTGTGTGTGTGTGTGTGTGTGTGTGTGTGTGTGTGTGTGTGTGTGTGTAGACTAAGGGTTGACTCTACGACACCATGAAAAACCCAGTCCTGAGGGGGGTGACCCATTTGGGGAGAGGGAGTTGGGATATTTAGACCTAATCCTTGGATCTACTGAACCCCTAGAACTCCCAGCATGCCCTCCTGCAGGTAGAGAATGCAGGACTATGCCCATCACCTGGACTCTCCTGTGGGGCATATAAGTGGTGGGGTCCGAGGAATGCAGTGATCTTAGCTACTGAGACCAACCATGCTCTGTCAGGGGCTTCCTTCTGTAGGGTAGATACTCTGGACTCCAAGTGTTGGCAGGGTTGTTTTGCCAGATTCAGCAATAAACTTCAGACACATCCTCATGGTCAGCCCCACCAATGGCTGTGAACAGAATATCCCTGTGGACTGGTTTTGGGTTTGGGGGCCATGCTAGTTGTACTCAGAGTTTACTTTTGACTCTGTACTCTGAGATTATTCCTGGTGGTGCAGGGGATCAAACTGAGGTCAGCCACATGCAGGGCAAGCAACTTACCCCTATATTATCTCTCCAGAAACATGTGGTCTTATTTTTAATAGTAAAGTCAATTCTTTTTAGAGGTGGTAGGAAGACAATCCCTCCGTCTCTTCCCCTCCCTTTTCTTTTATCTTCCTTCCTTCCTTCCTTCCTTCCTTCCTTCCTTCCTTCCTTCCTTCCTTCCTTCCTTCCTTCCTTCCTTCCTTCCTTCCTTCCTTCCTTCCTTCCTTCCTTCCTTCCTTCCTTCCTTCCTTCCTTCCTTCCTTCCTTCCTTTCTTTCCTTTTTTTTTAGGCCACACCGGTAACACTCAGGGGTTACTCCTAGCTATACGCTCAGAAATTGCTCCTGGCTTGGGTGACCATATAGGATGTTGGGGGATTGAACCTCGGTTCGTCCTAGGCTGGCACGGGGAAGGCAGATGCCTTACTGTTTGTGCCACCACTCTGGCCCCCCTCTTTCTATTTTTATTTGTTTCTGCTTGTTTAGTTTTGAGTCATACCTAGCAATGCTCAGGGCTTACTCCTGCCTCTGAACTAAGGAATTATTCCTGAAAATACTCAAGTGCCATATGGAATTCTGGGGTCAAACAGTGTGCATGGCAAGTACTTTACGTACTGTACATTTACTCCTCATTTCCTTACCATATTTAGGTTTGTGAAGCTCCCTGATTTCTTTGGTTGATAGCTCCATCTTGCATTTTCCCATAAAATCATCTTCCAACTGTTCTTTCCATGACCAAAATTGCCTTCTTGGTTTTCTTCTCTAACCCTTCCACTTGCCTTTTATTTTTTAAAGACATGGAACACTTCCTAAAGTTACATGTCATCCTGTGAAGGGGCCATGCTAATCTTCTCTGTAGAGTTCCAAGTTTCGTATATGTGCTGCTGAAGTGGGCACTCTATTTGCTTTTCTTTGTGGGGGGGGGCACACCTGGCATTGCTCAGGGCTTACTCTTGGCTCTGTGCTCAGAAGTTGCTCCTGGCAGGCTCGGGGGAATATGGGATGCTGGGACTCGAACTGGGGTTTGTCCTGTGTTGGCCGTGTACAAGGGTAACACCTTACTACTGTGCTATTGCTCTGGCCCCTCTATTTGCTTCTTAAGGGGCACAAAGACAACATTGGACACATCCAGATAACAAAAGATCATTGCCCTATCTCTGGATCTTTCTTGAGTCCCACCTGCCACTTTCCTCTTGGCAGGTAAGGTCACATTGTACCAGGTTCTTGGCAATCAATATGTTTGGGGGTCTTTACCTGCCACAGGTAAAAAAGGGGCCTCCATAGGTGGGTGCAGGGAGGCTTCCTCAATAGCAACAGGCATTCAAGGATGAGTCTGAAGCATGTGAGGAGGGTTCCTGATGCAGGGACAAGTGACCAACTGGAGGTGGTGGCTTTGTACTGTGTGAGGCCAATGTGCACAGAGCAGAGAGAGGAGGGGTGGTGTGGCAAGAGGGATTCTGTGTGGAGAGGACAGAGATCTGGACATGGTCATTCAGGATCTGGTAGTTTACTCTGAGAGAGAAAGCCAGGGAGTCCCCAAGAAAAGAAATCGGATTTGCATTTTCAGGAGATTTCTCTGGATAGAGGATAAATTTGTGCAGCCAGTGAAGGAGCGATGCGGTCTGGGCAGAGGAAGCCCTGGGGAGGTAGAAGGGGGCTGGGTCTGAGAAGTTTTTATGGAGGGAAACAGACAGACAGATGGGGGATGGAATGACGCAGGTAGAGTAATTTAAATAGAACCTCTCTTCTGTCTTGGGTCCCAGTGATGAATTTGAGACCAAGAGACTGGTCAGCCTAGATAATAGCATCCCTACTCTACCCTTGTATGCACCCCCAAAGCCAGGAGTGAAGCTGAGGCCCCAGGTCAGGAAGCTGATGGTGGAGGTACAAAAACTGACTTTGCTCTTTCTTGCTTTGTCCATTTCTCTCTTCCTCTCTCTTCAAACAAGTCTGATTTTTCAGTGATCAAAAGAAAGCAACATAAATGCATCTAAGAATCTCAAACAGCCTTTTTGCATGTTTGACCTAAGCAAGAACTTCCCAGCTTGGTTTCATCCTATCTGCCCATTTGTCCCCTTCAAGGGCAGCTGAGATGACTCAATGGGTCACATGCATCCATTGTATGCTGGAGACCTGGATTTCATTTTTAGTACCTCATGCTTCCCTGAGCACCAAGATGGGAGTAGCCCTGAGTTGTTTGGGGGAACAAAACCAACCAATCAAACAACCAACAAACAGAAAACACAAAAGAAAACTACTGCTAATTATTTCCTCCTGGGTTTTTCCACACATTTGGGAGGTAATTTACTTTCTTCAAAGTTTTATAGTTGGGGATTGCAAGCTCATCCAGGTCAGGCCTTGGGCATCTTAGGGTCATGCTTATGGCACGTTTGCCACTCTCCAGGGATGCTGAGCATTGTTCCCACTTCTGCTTTGCCATGAAATCAACACCCCTGGGCACAGCTTGGAGGTTCCCTACCAAGTGCATCATGCACACTTAAACTCCAATTGGCCAACTTGGTGTGTGATTGAGGTCCACAGTTACAGAATCAAGGGGAAATCTATTCCTTACTCTGAATCCAAACCAAGACAGACAAAATTCCTTCTTGCTGGTCTTTCCCTCCATTTCCTTCCTCCTCTCTTATTCTTCCTTGCTGAATATTTCCTTTTGGGAAGGAGGGGTTCTGGTTTAAGGACTGGTTTTAGGAATCCTGACTTATGAGGGTTCTTAACTTTCCATCCCATATGATTGCTAAAACCCTGGATTTCCAGAACTTCCTGCCACCCTGTTCTTCCTTCATTTGATTTTGAGTCATTAGGCTGTGGGCTGGGGTAGTAGATCACAGTGGTTAGTGGTGGCCTTCAGAAGGTAAAACCTGGCCCTGTTGGTCGCTGAAGATGTGAGCTGTGGCATCATGATAGAACTCTCTGGGTCCTCATTACCTCATATAGTGATTAGAAGTGCTTTGTTGCTACATTATAAAGTTAGGTCTGAATCTATTAAGCTTGACAAATGCTGACGATATTAATGAATGATTTTTTTTTTGTTTGACACAAATGGAAGCCTAGAAAACTCCTTGTTCTTCAGCTTCCTCTGACAGTGGGCTGTTCACTTCCACTAGTTTCAGCAATGCCTTTTCTTGGCTGTATAGTATTCCACAACACCACCATGCCATCTTTGTTTGAACCTGCACACTGGAAGACGTTTCTGATGATTTTTCACTGTCACCAACCAGCTTCCTTGTCTGTTGCTTCACTGCTATGGGAATTCTGAGCAGGAACAAAGTCTCCTTTAGAAACAGTTTTCCTTCCATCTTCATTGCTCTCCTCTTTCCTTTACCAAGATTTGAGAGAGGTGATGGAGGTGCACAGAGCATGGGCCCCAAAGTTGTGTGTGCTCACATACCCGCCCCCCCCCCCCCGGTCTGTCTTACCTTCTCCTGCAGTGAAAGATATCTTAATTAGACGGTAATTAAGAGTGTTTTGGACAGCACGAGGCACTAACAGCCTCCCAGGTGCTTAATAAATGCCAAGGCTGCCAAGAGAAAAATTTATTTAGCATCATAGCAGGCTCTGCGGATGCCAAGCTTGCCTGCCTTCAGCTGTGGTACTAGCAGCATTCAGGAGAGTGAAATGGGGCCAGGGCCTGAGTCCCAGCTGGAAAGGGCAACCGAGGCAGTGGTGTGGACAGAGCATGTGTAGGGAGCCGGTCACACAACTCTGAGTTTGCAGACAGACATTACTGCTTCCAGTTTCTGTGACATGGTCCAGTTCCTGAACCTCCGTGGAGCCACAGAGTCTTCACATATAAACTAGGATCTTTAACCCCTTCTTTTCTGGGTTCTGGGAGGCTGCTGAAAGCAGTTAAAACTGTGTTTTCACAGCAGTAGGGTGTTTGCACGCAGCTGACCTAGGATGGACTGTGGCTCAATCCTCAGGGTCCCATATGGTCCCCCAACCCAAGAACAATTTCTGAGCATATAGCCAGGAGTGACCCCTGAGCATCACCAGGTATGGCCTCAAAACAAAAACAAAACAAAACAAGTTTGTTTTGAGTTTGTTTTGTTTGTTGGGGCGCTACACCCAGTGATGCTCAGGAGCTACTGATGGCTTATTGCTTAGTGGTGCTCCTGGGGGGCTCAGGGTACCATCTGACCAGATTTAGCTTGCTGGACCATCTCTCCAGCCCCTAAATTTGTGAACTCTGGGTTTTCATGAAGCTGGGCATGTTCCCTTCAGATTCTGAGTCCCAATTTTATTCTCTGTAGTGTGGGCAGACTCACCATCATCATCCTACAAGCCCACTGATGAAATTGCCCTTAACAAAGTATGTTTGTAGGAGTCAGCCTAGTACCTGATGCCAATTAAATGCCCAACAGTTAATAGTTTGTTTTGTTGCTCTTAGAAGTTGCTGGAATATTAGAGGAGATAGTAGACACACAATTGAAAAAATATGCATAATGTATAGGGATTGCTAAATTCGCATGGACTGCATTAGTAGATAAAACGGATGCTTTGCTGGTTTAATTCCAATTTGTTTCTTACCTACGTCATTGCCATCAACAACGCCAATGCTAGCCCATTTCTGGCCAGATGGCCTCCTCCAACCTGTCACCCAGACTTCTTCTATTTTGGGGTTCTACCATCCTCAGCATGTGGTTTGTATTCACTTCATTCACTGATGGACTAAAAGAGCTTGGCCAGACAAGCCATCAAGTATGATGCGGGGGAGAAAACTTTATTGCTTTTTCCAAGTCTATTGGCCAGAGCCAGTCACATGACTATACTTAGGAGCAAGGGTTGCTGGGAAATGTAGTCTTTGGTGGCCCACCACTTTCCCATCACTCTATGATATAGGAAAAGAACCAGACCCTTTCATCTCCAGAGAGTGTTCTTGAAGGGCTCCGAGTGGGATAGTCCTAAGTCACAGGGGTGGAGTTGAGGGTGTCTAGGGTCTTCTTTTCTCTCCTTGAATCTGGAGTTTTGAATGAGTGCAGGATCTGCCATCATTCCTGAGGCAGGTAGCAGAGCCCAGACCACCCTGTGATCACCACCGTGTCACAGAAGAGGAAACTGAGGCACAAGAAAACTGTGTCTTAGTCACGGGGCAGTACCACAACCTGAGCTCAATCCTTAGTCCTGGAAACCAGTGCCATGTCATGGTGTCCCCCAGAAGCTGGGAAAGGAGACCCTCTTCTCTGCATGTCCCTTTCCTCCCTGCAGATTTCAGAATCCCAGGCCAGCCAGGTTGTGTGAACAAATCCAGGGCAGAACAAAAAAAAAATAATTTTCTGGGGCCAGAGAGATAGCATGGAGGTAAGGCATTTGCCTTTCATGCAGAAGGATGGTGGTTCGAATCCTGGCATCCCATGTGGTCCCCTGTGCCTGCCAGGAGCGATTTCTAAACGTAGAGCCAGGAGTAAACCCTGAGGGCTTCTGGGTGTGACCTCCTCCCCCCCCCCCCAAAAAAAAAAAAAGAAAAACAAAAATGATTTCTGGGATCTTGAACATGTTCTTCCAGGACAGTGAACAATCCTGTCCCGCTGAGCCCCAGGGGCCAGGCTCGGCATCTTTAACCATCCAGCATTCCACATGGAGCCTGGCACATGGCTTGCGTTGGTGGACTCACAGGAAAGGAAGGTTTGCTAAAAACTATGGCTTCTGCAGAGGAACAAGGCTCCTCAAGACCCCTCGGACAACCCTGGGAGGCCAGCGCCAACATGGACTTTCCTTATAAGAGGGAAACTGAGGCCCCTACTCAGTGTCTAGCCATGTTGGCACCTATCCCTTAGCCCATTATCTCCTTGGAGCAGCCTCTGAGCGGGCTTATCCTGCAGAGTTAGGGTGGATAGAGAGTGGGCTGGCCTGTGGACAGAGAACCTGCCTTCAGGCTGGCTGGCCCAGTGGCTTTGGCTCTTGTCCCATGTCACAAGGGCCAGGACGTCTATTTTTAGGCCCTGCCTGATGTCAGGGGTGATGGATTTTTTTTGGCTGGAGTTGGCCAAGCACTTGTTACCTCACGGGCTCTGTTCTGAGCCCTTTCTACCCTTATTTCTGCGAGGACCCAGCAGACAATTGTCTCTTCAATTTCTAGTGGGGGAAACAGAGGCTCACTCAATGAGAGAGAACCAAAGCGGGATTGAACCCACACCCTAGGGTCCAAGCCTATAGTAGCACCAGACTCTAACCTAAAATGGTCACTCTTTAAATCTGGATTAAAGCAGACATTCAACTGAGTGGGTAGGAGAGAGGGTCGCCTGCAGTTTTTAGGCACCAACCATTCTCATGTGCCTGTCCTCCTCAGACCAATCAAACAACGCCATCCCTTTCATGGATGCTGGTGTCACCTCCTCTAGGAAGTTTTTCTGATCACACTGGTCCAGATGTCTTTGAACTCATCTCCAGGGGAAACCATCATTCTTTGTTGATGTGTGTGTGTCTCTCTCCAGCTAGATATAAACTCCTGAGGGCAGACCATGTTTCCCTTCTCCCCAGGACCTCAGGTGCCCAAGGTTGGCACACTTGCAGGCATTCTATTTATATAGAGTGGTTGAGTAAGAGGCTGGCCGAGGGGGAGGGCTCCCAGGGGGAAGAAACCAGCAGGATGGATGGGGCAGAGCCCTTGGAGGGGTTCCTTTCAGTTTTGAGGGCACAGGAAGCAGGGTCCAGTGGAGAGGGAACCAGACCTGGGGCAGGGTGGCTGCACCTTGTCACCCGGGATAAGATAAAGTGTCCATCCTGTTTGCCAACAGGATCCTGAATGGGGGCTGGGATCAGATTGGGGTACAGTGCTTTGATGGTTCTGCTCCAGAGGGGCCCTAGGGACTTGGCACGGCAACTGGGTGGTAAGACTGTGGGTGCAGAGGATTGGAGGTAGGAAAAGGGGCATTGTTCTTGATAGGTGGATCTTCCTTCCCTAGGCCTGGCATTTCCTCCTCAGACCCCCCCCCCCAAAAAAAAAACAACAAAGATTTTTTTCCTTTCACAAACGTCTGGTTCCTCCAATGATCCTGAGCACAGTTCAAGCAACTCAATGCCAGGTGGGCTGACAGGTCAGTGCCAGGGCTGGAAAATGTCCTTCTGCTTGGCCCCACAGTGCTTGGGACCACTAGGACCAACCTGGCAGTTCTTGGGCCAGGGAGGGGCTGGGTCCTCAGATTCTAGAACTAACTTTTTCTTTTTCTTTCTTTCTTTCTTTCTTTCTTTCTTTCTTTCTTTCTTTCTTTCTTTCTTTCTTTCTTTCTTTCTTTCTTTCTTTCTTTCTTTCTTTCTTTCTTTCTTTCTTTCTTTCTTTCTTTCTTTCTTCCTTCCTTCCTTCCTTCCTTCCTTCCTTCCTTCCTTCCTTCCTTCCTTCCTTCCTTCCTTCCTTCCTTCCTTCCTTCCTTCCTTCCTTCCTTCCTTCCTTCCTTCCTTCCTTCCTTCCTTCCTTCCTTCCTTATTTTGGTTTTGGGACACACCCAGTGGCTCTTAGGGGTTACTCGTGGCTCTGCACTCAGGAATTATTCCTGGCAGTACTTGGGGGTACCCTATGGGATGCTGGGTAATCAAACCTGGGAGTTAGCCATGTTTAAGGCAAGCACCCTCCCTATCACTCCAGCCCCAGCCTGTGTAAACTCTGGATCAGAGGGTCAGAGCTCTTTCCAAGGGAATTCTGAATTAGGAAATCTGCCTCCAAATTATAGAAGGAGAATGGGGAGTGAGTTTCCACTTCTGTCCTCAACTCACCTTCCCTCAGCCCACAAGGTTCCCACACTAAACCCTACCTTGACACTGTTTCACCCCCCCAGTCATATTACATCACATCCCCCTTGGCTAGGGACAGGCTGCTCTGTCCTTGCTGTTCGTGTCTAGGGCTGCTTGGTTCACTTTGTGTCCGGAATCACACATGTCAAGGCCAACTGGGTTGTAGGCAAGAGACCCCTACCCAAGTATCTTCCCATTAGAAGGTCTCTGTACCCCCCCCCACTGGGTTCCACAGGAGGAAAATCACCCACCAAGATTCTGACGTTCCAAACATTGGGTCTTGGAGAGCCAACTGTTTTACACACACACACACACACACTCACACATGCACACAAACATTCTCACACATATACTCACATACAGTCACACACATTCATGCACATTTACACACATTCACTCACACACAAATTCCCATTCACACACATATGTCTGAATGCTCACACACCACTTGTAGGTCAGCATCAGGAGTTAAAAATAATACTATTTCCCAACCCTGACAAGCTTTTATGTACCTTTCTAATTCCTATATTTCTTTCTAATTTGTGTGTGTGTGGGGTTGGGTCACACCTGGCAGCACTCAGGGGTTACTCCTGGCTCTGCGTTCAGAAATCGCTCCTGGCAGGCTCAGGGGACCATATGGGATGCCAGGATTCAAATCACCATCCTTCTGCATGCAAAGCAAATGCCCTACCTCCATGCTATCTCTCCGACCCCTAGTTCCCACATTTCTAACCTGCTAAAATGCTGACATTTCCTGAAAACGGCTTTGATCAAAAGTTAGCAAAAAGCATAGTCCATGGGCTAAACCCGGCCCACAGCCCATTTTTAATAACTAAGTTTTACTGTGGGCCAGAGAAATAGGACAGAGCAGAAGGCATTTGCCTTGCATGTGGCTGGTCCTACTTCAATGCCCAGCACCACATTTGGTTCCCTGAGCACCACTGTGACCCAAACTCTCCTCCACCCTCCAAAAGCTTTATTGGTACACAGCTACACAATCCATTTGTGGACATAATGCCCACAGCTGCTTTTGTGTGACAAGGGAGAGGATTGAGAAGCTTATGGTCAAGGCTGTGTGGTCCACGAAGTTCAAAGTCACTCAGCCCGTTCAACTAAAGCACAGTGCTGAAATGCAGATCTAAGCTGGATTTTTCGATAGAGTGCTACAGTCAGATGTGGCCGCCAAGCCCTTAAAATGGGACTCCTATGAAGAATTGCAGTTTTTAATTTTATTGACTGCAAACAATTTATATTTTAATAACCTCACATTGTCCCGGTGCTAATGGGGTTTAAACACTAGGACCCAAAAGATGTTGTGAGTTCCAACCCCCAGAGGGACTCAGATTCTGGGAAAGGACTCGAACATCTCCCTGTAGCCCAGTCTTCTAGGAGTGGTTCCACCAGGTCAGGAGAGCACTGTGGCCTTGAAGTTAACCAAGGAACAAACTGGGAACGCCTGGTATTTCCTCCACAGTTGTTTGTATTGAGGGATTTGGGGTGATGCTTGAGCATGAGAGAGAGAGAAGAGAGAGAGGAAGAGAGAAAGGAGAGAGAGAGGAGAGAAAGGAGAGAGAGAGAAAGGAGAGAGAGAAAGGAGAGAAAGAAAGAAGAGAGAGAGAGAGAGAGAGAGAGAGAGAGAGAGAGAGAGAGAGAGAGAGAGAGAGAGAGAGAGAGAGAGAGAGAGAGAGAGAGAGAGAGAGGAAAATCAATGCCCGGCTGATTGTACCAGGAAGGGGAGTCGATTGCTGAAAAGCTGCGGCTGCGTATTGGGAAATAGATTTTTCTGCCCTCCAGACATTAGCTTGAAATTCTTTGAAATGAGGCCCCACAATCTGTGTCAGAAATGAAAGATTAAGGAGGTTAATATGCTGGGCCTCCCCTCCTCCTTTTTAATTTCCACGTCCCGGGTGCCCTTGGCCTCTGAGGAGGACATTGAAGCTCCCCCGCACTCCGCTCGGCTCCCCCTTCACCATGGTGAAGCCCCCATGAGCTGGGGGCTCATGGGAGAACAGGCACCCCCACCTGCTCCAGGGTCTGGGTGTACAGAGAGGAGAGAGACTAACGGCCTTTGTTCCTGGGGGAATTATATGTGTATGCGTGTGTGTAGGCACGTTTGTGCATGCCCATGTATGTATGTATGCATGAATATGGGGGAGCACAGGGCTTGGGATCTGGCGACTTTCTCCCTGTGGGTCCTTTTCTAGGGGTTAGAGCCAGCCATAGTCCAACCTTATCCCTCACTCACCACAGACCTGCAGGGTCCCTGCGAGCCCCCAAAGAGACTCTAGTAAGGACATGGGCCTCCCCACTCCACCGTGTCACGGGTTGCAGGCTGGAGAGCGTGATAAGAAATGCAAGTGCCTGGAAATTGCGCTGGAGCACTTGGGCTCCAAGGCCAGTTGAAAGATGGTGTTAAATCCCTGAGCGAACCTGGGTTGCCTGCACAGTCGTTGTGACCTTCTCTCCCCATTTGTAGGAGGCCGTGGAGTGTAGCTGGTGCTTTTCCTTCCTGGTTGAACATGGAACAGTTTGGCTTGCAAATCTAGTGGCCAATAGATGCTAAAGATTGTCTCTTGCCCCAAGCTATGAGGTTTCCTGTCTCCTGAGTCTGCAAAAGGCCAGCTTGCCTTTCTGCCCCTCTTAGTCAGCACATCCCATTGGTGCCAACTCCTCAATCTCACTAGAAACCCTTTGGTAAAAATCCAGAGCTGTGTGCCAGCCAACCAATTGCCCTGAACCCTAGCAATTGCAGAGAGTTTTGAGGGAGCCTGGGTTAGGGATTTATGCATCATCTGGGAGGGCCCCAGAACTACAAGGCAAAAGAGACTCAATGGAATACTGGACTGTCTCTTTCTTAGGATCCATACTCCAAATTGCCTGGTATAGCTTAGCTGTGCCCTCCCTGTCAGAACCTGCAGCCCCAGAAACTCTCCTGGGTGGGGTCACTCCGCACCCTGACCCCTCTCATTCCAGTGTGGCTTTGCAGCCTGGGAGAAGGTGTGGTGGCATTGGCACAGATGGGAATTTCCCCTTCAAGCTGGTCTGGGTGCCCCTTAGGAAGAAAGCTTTGTGGGCACAGTGTTTCCCATCAGGCTCCCCTAGGCAAGCAGAGAGATTTGGACAGATCAATCAGTCCTGATCAAACCCTCAACAGGGTTCACTCCTGGTAGTGCTCAGGGGGTCATATGAATACTGGAGATTGAGCCTGGTTAGTTACATGCAAGGCAAATACCCTACTTACTGTGCTATCTCCCTGGTCCCTTCCCTTTAATAGGGGCCCCTCTGACAGGGATAGGGACAGAAGGGGGACATTCTCACTGATGTTCAGTCTGGCTCTTCAGTGCTCAGCTCTTCTGTAGTACTTGAGTCCAGCAGTGGTGCTTGGTGGCCCTGCAGGGCTATGAGGTGCTAGGGATCAAATTCTGGGTCTTTTCTTTTACATCCCCACCCAGCACTACCATGTCTTTTATTTATTTTTGGGGGGGGGGCACACCTGGCAGCACTCAGGGATTACTTCAGGCTTTGAACTCAGAAATTACTTCTGGCAGGGGTGGGGATTGAACCTGGGTTGGCCTCATGCAAGGCAAACACCCTACCCACTGCTATCACTCTGGTCCTAACCCACCACTTATTTTCAGAAACACGCATTGCCTAGCAGTTTTTTCTTCAGTTGGTGCCTTTTCCTGGGCGAGATGTTTCTGTCTGCAGACTGGGAACTCCATGCACACAAATTGGATGCATCCATTCTGTCTCCATCCATCCACAGTTCACGCAGGTTCATCTTTCCAGTTCCCAGACCCCAGGGGAGGCCTGAGCCCTGAGTAGAGATTGGGGGAATGCACAGATGCGGACACACAGAGTCACCTTGAGAGGTGAAAGCAGCAACACTAGTCTTTTTTTTTTTTTTTTAAAGCACTCAGTGTCTTCCAGGCCTGCTCTTTGAAATGCAGCTCATTCCTCCCCCCCCTCCCCCGCCCCCATAGGCTTCATCCCAGGAGACAGAAGTCTAAGAGACAGACTCTCAACAAATGCTTCCTGATGCTGCTTAGGGAGCTTAACCCTGTTGGAGGCCACGGACCAGTGGAGTTCTCCTGGCGGAGCCAGATTGAGGTTATCCAGAGCAAACGGATTTAATTCTCCCCTGCTCTGTGGGGGTGAGAACTGCTCTGTGCAGAAGCGGTGTAGGAAAGCCCAGATCTCTGCAACTGCTTCTACCTGGTGCCAGAAGGCTCAGAGGCTGATAGGCTGTTTCATGCTTCAGTCACAAAACCTGGTCTTCTGCTGCACTGAGGTTCAAGATAGGCAGTCATTAGCCAGTGAGGACTTGGGAGTTTATAAGCCATCTCCCACTAGAAGACACAGATAGGACAGGTCATTTCACTCTTGTATCCAAGAGGAGAAGCTGCTCACTAAGTTCATCTTTCGAGGAATAATATACACAGAAACTACACTTCTCTTGCACAGTCATGGGGCCACTTTCTGTGGGTTGAAGTAATTGCAGTTAGCGTTCCTAAATCCTTCCATCTCTTGCTTTCTCAATCTACCCCTGTGTGCAGGAGACTTTGAGGCCAGAAGGGCTGGGGTAGGGTGAAGGGAGCTGTGACTCATGGACGCCGAGTGCTGTTGGGAACACTAGGGAACTTTCTAGAGGGAGAGAAGAAAAATTAGGGCCCTGCTCCATGATTCATGATTGCTGTCCACGCGACCACATTCTCTCGGATCAGAACTCACCTTTCACGAACAAATAATGGGGTATGTATTTGGGGCCAGGCCCTGGGCTAATTATTGAGACATTTCTTCAGGAGCAGGATCAGATCTTGGGGAAGTTTCCATTCTAGTTGGTGAGGCAGGAACAGACAAATTGGACAATTGCAGAGAATTCTGCTATTCTTTCTTCTTCTTCTTCTTCTTCTTCTTCTTCTTCTTCTTCTTCTTCTTCTTCTTCTTCTTCTTCTTCTTCTTCTTCTTTCTTCTTCTTTCTTCTTCTTCTTTCTTCTTCTTCTTCTTCTTCTTCTTCTTCTTCTTCTTCTTCTTCTTCTTCTTCTTCTTCTTCTTCTTCTTCTTCTTCTTCTTCTTCTTCTTCTTCTTCTTCTTCATGTTTTTTATTTAAGCACCATGATTACATACATGATTGTAGTTGGGTTTCAGTCATAAAAAGAACACCTCCCTTCACCAGTGCAACCTTCCCACCACCAATGCCCCCTATCTCCTTCCTTCTCCACTCCCTGCTTGTATTTGAGACAGGCATTCTACTTCTCTCACTCATTAACATTGTCGTGGTAGTTAATGTTATCATCTCTCTAACTAAACTCACTACTCTATGTGGTCAGCTTCACATGGAGAGCCAGTCCTTTCAGCCCTCATCTCTGGGCATGATTATAGTAATGTCTTTTGTTTTTCTTAAAACCCGTAGATGAATGAAACTATTCTGTGGCTATCTCTTCTTCCTCGTTCTCTTTCTTTCTTTCTTTCTTTCTTTCTTTCTTTCTTTCTTTCTTTCTTTCTTTCTTTCTTTCTTTCTTTCTTTCTTTCTTTCTTTCTTTCTTTCTTTCTTTCTTTCTTCCTTCCCTTCCTTCCTTCCTTCCTTCCTTCCTTCCTTCCTTCCTTCCTTCCTTCCTTCCTTCCTTCCTTCTTTCTTTCTTTCTTTCTTTCTTTCTTTCTTTCTTTCTTTCTTTCTTTCTTTCTTTCTTTCTTTCTTTCTTTCTTTCTATATTTTATTTAAACACCTTGATTACATATATGATTGTGTTTGGGTTTCAGTCATGTAAAGAACACCACCCATCACCAGTGCAACGTTCCCATCACCAATGTCCCAAATCTCCCTCCTCCCCACCTGACCCCCACCTACTCTAGACATGCTTTCCATTTCCCTCATACATTCTCATTATTAGGACAGTTCAAAATGTAGTTATTTCTCTAAACTCATCACTTTTTGTGGTGAGCTTCCTGAGGTGAGTTGTAACTTCTAGCTCTTTTCTCTTTTGTGTCTGAAAATTATTATTGCAAGAATGTCTTTCATTTTTCTTAAAACCCATAGATGAGTGAGACCATTCTGTGTTTTTCTCTCTCTCTCTGACTTATTTCACTCAGCATAATAGATTCTGTTTACATCCAGTATAGGAAAAT